>NC_058411.1:68453551-68753551 GCF_002201575.2 Neomonachus schauinslandi | reverse complement strand
TGTGTGGATATAATGTGGTTATATTCTGAAGCTGGATTCCTATTTAATATAATTGACTGCCTTTGTAAAAACATTATTCTGAGAAATAGTCCACAGGCTTCACCAGATGGCCCAAGAGATCGACAACACAAAACTTTTTAAGATCCTCTGATTTAGAAGATCTGGAGTCAGTGTCTATCTTGGACCCTACAGAAAGCTAATGTTCAGACAATAATGATCACCACCTTAACTGTGAAGAAAGGCCTTTGTTTTATTAGGATAGGAGTCTTACATTTTAATTCAAATAATCTCATTATCTATTTCACCTCTTCCCTAAGACTTTCTTTCTTTGCTCTACATTCTTAAATATTCTTAAAATCATTTCTCATTCTGGATGTTTTCTGGGGTACTATTCATTTTTAATATAGTTACGACCCTAATCTCAGAACATGCCTAAGAACCTGGAACAAACTTTGAATCCAATGCAACTACTTACATAAAAGGAAAGTAGACATACAATCCCAAGCAGAGAAGACTACCCATAGGTCCCTAATGCTCATAGCTCTAAAGTTGGAAAGAAAATTAAAGTGATTTTGTATATTTTTTGCAGGGTGCCAGTCACCAGATTTACTTTGTGTGTGTGTGTGTGTGTGTGTGTGTGTGTGTGTGTGAGAGAGAGAGAGAGAGAACCTTCTGCAAGTGGTGCCTGACCACTCACTGTAGCTACATAGAATACTGTTAGCATTCCTTACCAGACATGAACTTCCCATGGCCCTTCAATATTCAAAGAAGCCTGAAATTTCCTTCAGAAATTTTTGTAAGGCTACAAAGACCAGGGCCTGTTTTCTGCATGTGTGTGTGTATGTGTGTTTTCTGTTAACCTTTTTCAGTCCTAGCTTGATTTTCCACAAAAGCTCATTTCTCTCATCCCCGCCATCCTTTTTAATTCTGATGGTATATTTTTTGCAGCTTGCTTCCTTACAATTGCTTAAATGGTCTATCAGTTCAATCTCTTCAGTTTATTGGTAACATGTGTTTTCTACATTTAACTCTTTCCCATATTTTTTGAGCAGCATGCAGCAGGATGTGTGTTTACGTGTGTACATTTGTATGTATGAGCTATAAGTGACTAAGATCTCTGAATAACCTAGGAATCACACACAGTTTAGATGCTACATCTTAGAAAATCCTTTCTTGGTACCCTACAGTGTGTGAGCAGGAAGACTGGTGCTTTATCTTTTCTATCAAGTTTCAGTACCGCTAGGTAGCTTTGATTTTAAGTAGCTCCAGTTTAGGCATGCATAGATGTGACATATGTTAATGGAACAAATTAAATGGAAAATTTAAGTAGAGGCTGTGGCCACATCTATGATGAAGATGGCCAAAATTTTTCATTCTAACCTTTTGTGTTCAGTTAATGTCGAACTCTATAAAAAGCTCTAACTTGAAGAAAGATCTTCCTTGTCCTTTTCTTGGCTAAAGATGATGACATTTTGAAAAAATTGATAAAAATTAGTTCAGCAAGTATTATAACTGAAAAGAAGCAAAAGCCGATCTTCTGATAGTAAACTCAAGAGCCGGTCAAATGTCAACTGACCAAAACGGCTGAAAATCAAATGTCAGAATTGGTAGCCCTTGCTGAGAACATGGCACAGGAACAGAACTCTTAGGAGTGACCGTGGACATTCTGGGTACAAGAAAGTGCTCTCCAGAAATCAGAGAAGTAGATGTGCATTTCTCCTTCTGCAAAGGAGAGACTTATTCAAAAACCACATATCTCTGGGCCCCTTGCTTTCCTCCTTAGAATGGACCATCTTCAGGGCCCATCAATATGGCAAGCTCCCTGTCATCAAGAGTGTGTGCTGCAGACTCTGAACACCCAACACCCGTACCAAACACACACACACACACACACACGTACACAGGTCTCCACCCCCACCCCACAGCCAGCATATGCTCTTGTTACTAACTAGATGCAACTTGTTAACTTGTCCATGGACTGTTTTTCTTATTTTTCTCTGAGGACATTTAGTGTCTTTGGCTCTTGTGTAGTTCAAGTTCAGACTTTCCTTGCTGGACCCAAAACCCATTTGTTAATTCAAGGCTGAACAGCTCTCTTCGCAGGTCCTCTCCAAAGTCAACTCTGTTTTTCTCTCAATTCTTGATTCCCTTGATTCTCCCTCAACCAATTTTAATCAAGTTTCCCTGCTCTGATTTTTTTTAATAATATCTCAAATAGTAACACTCTGTGGCAAATCTGGCAGAGTAATCTAGTTTGTCCTAGGATAATTCTTTGCTCTTCTTATTTCTACCTTAAAAAAAGCAAAACAAAACAAAAGTCATGTTAAAATCAATTGGTTCTGAAAAGAATATTAATCTCTTTCTTCTAGAGCCACGTTTTCACTTTCCCTATATCTTATTTTGGTTTTACATTTTTTGTAAAAAAGACCAAATACAGATTTCTCAGCTTCATTCTCTTTAAAGCCCAATTAAATTACTGTTATTTTTCTCATACCTAAAGAGTGTTACATTTAACTCACCTAGAATAAGGGCCAAGGTGTTCATCAGGCTGCACTACATATGTTCTTAGAAGTTGAAAATGCGCTTACAGTTTTGAAAACTAGTCACAGTGCACTTAAAAAACTCATCAAAGCTGCTTATAATTTGAATTTTACCACATAATTTATCTTCATTGTGAATACTAATATTAATACACTTGATTATTATAAAGCAAGGCCCAGCTGTACTTAATTTATAGGTACTTTGTGACACTAAAGATAAAGGCATCACTTCCTACTTCGACTCTGCTCTGCTCACTTTATAAGCTAAGGATTCCCAAACGTTTTGGTCTCAGGATTTCCTAAAATTCTGAAAAATTATGGAGGATCCCAAAGACCTTTTCTTAAAACTCAAAAAATTTAAGAACATTTATTTATTAATAGCTTAAAATAACAATAAACCCATCACATGCTAACACAAACATACTTTATGAAATACCCCTATATTTTCCAAAAGAAAAAAATTAGTAAGAAGATGAGCACTGTTTTACATTTTTTACAAATTTCTTAATTTCTTTAATGTCTGTTAATAAAAGACAGCTGGAACCTCATATCTGCTTCTGAATTTATCTGTTAAATTAATAAATTAATTAAAATTATTAACTCATTAAAATCAATTTTAAAAATCTGTGAAACCCTTTATGTTGCTTATGGAAAATTCTACTGCACATTAGTGAGAGAATAAGAGTAGAAAAGACAAATAACATTACAAAAGCATAGGTTTGACCATGAGGACCTCCTCCCTTGGGAGAGCCCCCAGACCACGCTTTGAAATCTGCTGCTTTTTGTTCTAATTAGAAGTAAAAGCTAAATAGAGTAGGGAGAGTTAGTTGAGACTGTCATTACAGAACAGCTTACTGTAGCTAACTGAGAGAAGACAAAGTTTTGTTAGGGATGGAACAAATTCCATTAACTGGCAGAGTCATGCTGAGATATTTTTCTTGGTCTCAGTTATAAACAGGGTTGGAAGACTTATTTGATGTAAGGGATAGGTGGTATGGGGTGGTGGAATGCTCTAGGAAGTTTAAGTCTGTCCTTTCTTGTTTCTCTGCATTTCTGTGAGGAATGATCACCACCTTCTACTGGCAAAGGCCATCCTGTCTGAAAGAGTTCCATTTTACCAGATCATAGTAATAGGTTATTTTCTTAAGGATATGATTATACTTGTCTCTCAGCGCCAAGCACCACTCTGCCCCTTTGTTCCAGACCAGAGTGGGGAGAAATACTTCCCTTGCAAAGTAAACACAAAAATCAAAGTAACAACACAAAGTGAAGCAAGCGAGCAACACACTGACACAGAAAGCCCTTTTATAACCTTCTTGTAGAAGAGAAAACTCTGGAGCATCATTAAGTTTCATTAATTTCCATTCAACAAATTCCAA
Organism: Neomonachus schauinslandi; assembly: GCF_002201575.2. Classification (NCBI taxonomy): domain Eukaryota; kingdom Metazoa; phylum Chordata; class Mammalia; order Carnivora; family Phocidae; genus Neomonachus; species Neomonachus schauinslandi. The sequence goes on along the minus strand of NC_058411.1, from coordinate 68,749,632 downwards.
CTTGACATCATAATTTTCTATTGCCTTATTTCTCCAGTTGCTGCTTTGTTTTTCACTATGGAAACAGAAAACACCTAAATAAGCCTACCCGCAACAGAAATCAGATGTTTTCCTGCGAAGATGTACCATGGCCTTTCCCTCACCCTTTGATCTTTCTCCTTGTAGGCTTCTGATTTCAGGGAGGACAATGCCAGTGGGGAGAGTGATACTTTCCAAATTTGGAGATGAAGGGAGGGCCCCAGTTGTAAAGTGGGTCCTACTTTGGGTAAATGGGTACAGCTCTTCCCACAGCTACTGAAAAGTCATAGGAAACGTAGGACTTGCCCTACAAAGTCCACTCGCTGGGCCTGGTTTTTTAATAATGTATTTAGAAATGAGTTTCTCCACTGACACAATGATTACACAAATTTTTTCCTATAGTCCTCATAAAATGAGGAGCAGTAGTTACTTAAAATTTTTAATTATTAAAATCATGTGTGTGTGTGTGGGGGGGGGGGGGCGTGTGGTGTGTGTGAAGAAAAAAAGAGAAAGAGAAGAAAGAAGGTTGATTTTGTTGCCAGGATTAAGAGGCTATGTCAAAAAAGATTGATTGGACTAACTTACCAAGGTCATATATGGCTTGAGCTAAGAAAAGCCAATCTTTTGTTGAATCACCTAATGTAATAAATTGCATTTGGAGGGCTTCAGATTTCCGTACAAACTTTTCAACCAGATCTAATTGGAAGTGCTACTCACATAGCCAGGGGCATTCTGAAAAAGACAGCGCAGTGGATTAACACCATTTTTAAAAGTCAGGAAGTCTTTTCTCCGCATTATCTTCAACTGCCAAACATTATAAAGAAGGTCTCCATCTCTCTCTTTCTCCCTTGATCCTATAGTCTTTCTCCTTCTTTCTACCCTTCCCTCCCTCCCCTCTTCCCCTCTCCTCCTTTCTCCATCCCTGCCAGTCCTCCACCCCACCCAAGCCATGAGTGAGTGCTGGATTGGAAGCAGGATATAGTAAATGCCTTATCAATCAGCTGTGTCCTAGATATTGTTGATGAAGGAAGCAGGGATTTGAGAACTAAACTGGGTCCCAGTTGAATAATAAAATGTTCAAATATGTGTTTGAAGCTTTTGTTAAACTAGATAGTTAGAGGGAAGGATTACAATATATACGATTGCAAAAACATCTTTTCATCCTTTTTCCTAACCTACAAACTTTTCTTACGTAGCAACACTGGATTTGCCAATCTATCTCACTAATCTGAATAATTAGCCAGGTAGACATAACCACACTCAAAATGACCACCTTAGAAAGAGATATTTAAATGAGGACAGCAAAAACTTCTCCAAACCTTCTTCTTATTCTCTCTCATTCCCACGCACCACTACATTGTCTCCAGATACTGCAGTGGATCCAACAAGTGTCTTATGATAATAAGAGCCAGGGTAAGATATCAGCAGTTTCAAGTTAGCAAAGTAAAGTTTGAAAATGAGAAGTAATACATAAAAGTGAAAGTCTGTCTTCCAGCATTTTGTGTTTTCTCTTCACAATATTTGCATCGTGTGCAGAGGATTTGCAACATAGAAACCTGAATATTTTGATTAATCACAGAAAATATAAGAGATGGCAGAGCTTGCCAGAGGAAAACTGAATACATGAAACATTCAAAATGTGTGACCAAAAACCCCAAATATTGATGTATCCTCAATATTCTTAGCACGTATCGATTTTGAATGAACATTTTATTTTCTTGTCAGTGATTCAGAATTTCCACTGCTTCTGTTGAGCAATGAGGGAAAATCATGCCAACCGGGAGAAAGCTTTATTTTAAGGTTGAAGGCATGAAATAAGCACTAAGAAGACAATTGTACACCTGTTTTCAAGAGTAAAAAGGCATCTCAAATCTGCTTTGCTTTTGAAAATTTGGCCAAGGAGTGTATTTCAAAGGCCCAATAGCCCATAACATTATTCCCAGGGCTCTATGCTCTCTGCCTAATTGGGAGTCTACACATTTGCATAAGCATGATACTTCATGATTAATGCATAAGACCCAGCATGAAGCCCAGTATCAATCCGTCTGTGGAGGCTTTTCCCCCCACTGAAAACAATCATTGTTCCTAAAATATAATCCATCAAATTTGTAGATATGACTGCATTGTAGAATATCAGGCTACTTCAATGCCATGACAAAACCTTTACAGAATTGTAAACCTCCTCTGTGTAAGAAAGATGTTTTATTTTAAGATGCCCATGACACAGCTGCCTTGGGACCATCATTGTTGCCAGAAAAGGTGTATTTGCAAAATGAAGTGTCAAGCCCACAGATTTTTTCCTCTTTGGCCCAGGCACCGAATATAAAGGGAAGACTATTAAAACAAACACCTTATGATTACTTTTGGACTGCAAAATAAACGATAGTTCTTCCCCTTGGTAGCTTCAAACACTAACCAACAGCAGTGATGACTTCTAGTGTGAGGACTCCACGACGATGAGGGAAAACTTAGTCAACAATGCTAGAAGGCATTGCAGTTCAAGAATGAAGTCAATTCTCTTTGAGACGGACTGCCCCCCCCAGTTAAGGAGTACAACTCTCAGGGTGCACCCAGGTATTCCAAATGGTGTTGCCTGTACCTTCCCTGCAGTCTGGGTTGCTTAATTAAGCAGGAATCCATTCCCACAGGAGGAAGTGGGAATGTGAAGTTCGCCAACAGATCCCAATGGGCTATGGGAACCAATGTAAAAGAACTTTTGAGAGACTGCTTTCTACAAACATGTGAGATGGAGTTTCTTAATTACTAAAAATTAATATATGATTATGAGAAAAAATAAACCATTTAGAATTCTATGAAATAAAGAGAAACAGTCTGACATCTCCCTCTTTTTCCAGGCAACTTCCCAACAATGATCTCTTGAATGAAGTATATATTCTTCTAGATGTTTTAGTTTATAGGCACATGAATGTGTTTGTGTGTATGTCTGTCTTTGTGTGTGTGTGTGTGTGTGTGTGTATCTTTACAAACTTTGGAATAACACTGTACTTGCATACTTAATGTGACTTGTTTTTCTGTTTTCACAATAGTTCACGAACTTTCCCGAAAAGTACATTCATGCTTATCTCATTCCCTTTAATAATTTCATGGTATCGTGTTGTATGGATTACCAACACACAAAGATTCTCCTAACATCAAGTTTGTTTTTTTAAATCACTACAAGCAATGCCACATTTTAGATAGCAGATATCTTACAGGCAAAGACCATCTTGGTCACTGCTGTATCCCTGGTATTGAACACAGAGAACAACACATAGTAAATGTTCAATAAATATGTGCTTAATATATAAATGAAATACTCAGGGAAATCTCTAGTCTTCCTTTATAGGATATATGAATTTAAAGTTTGTATTGAAACTGCCTATTTACCTCCAAAAAGATTATACCATTTTATACTTAGACCAAGTGTATTGTCACTGTATTCTATTTTACCAACAATGGGATTATAGACTCGTTTCACTTTTCCTGATGTGATTTAATAAGAAAGTGTGTTTCATTATTTTCAATCACATTTCACTAATTTTGAAGAATGTTAGGACTATTCCTAAGGTTATTAACCACATATTTTTCCCTTTGACTATTTGTTCATATCCTTTGACCATTTTTCTATGGATCATTTGTTAATCTTTTTCACATTGATTTTGATGTGCTCTTCTGTCTGTTGAAAGATTCAATCCTTTTGCTTGATACATTTTATAAATATTTTTTGCTCTGTGAAAAAAAAATTGTCATTTGATTCTATTCATCCATCCATCCATCCCTCCATCTTACCTAACAGAAATTTTTTAATATTTATGTTCAAAATCTATCAGTTATGTTCCTTTATAGTTGCTGGGTTTATTCTTAAAAGAGCTTTCTTCACTTAAAGTATAAAAATGAATTTACTCATGTGCCCTTTTAATATTTATAATTTTAACTTCTACATTTTTTTAAACTAATTTGGAATTTATTTGGTTAAAATGAGAGAAGGAGGGATCTGGATTTATTTAAATTTGTGTCATACAAGTAGCTAATTATCCTATTACTGTATGTTAAGAACTGTATATTTTCAAAGATTTGAAAGGTCAACTGCATCATAGGCAAATTCTCCTAGGTACATGAGTTTATTTTGGACTTCCTGCTCTGGTTCATGGTCAGCCGGTTTAGGTACATGAGCTTATTTTGGACTTCCTGCTAGGTACATGAGTTTATTTTGGACTTCCTGCTCTGGTTCATGGTCAGCCAGTTTATTCCTGCATCAGTGCCATACTGTTTTAATTACTGTTGCATTCATGTTACATTTTATTCTTGGATATAGTTAGACCACCCACATTACTTTTCTTTTTTGTTCTCAGTATTCACCCAAATTTGTATTTTAGAATTATTTTGTCAGAATCAAAAAATGAAAAATAAAATTAAACATTTCGGTATTTTGATGAAAATGTACGTATGGTTTTAGCAGATTAATTTACAAAGGATTGATATCTTTGCAATGTGAAGCTTGCCAACCAAAAAATAAGATACGTCTTTTCATGTCTTCAGTCTGCTTTCTAGCCCTGGTCGGTGTTCTAAAGTTCTCTTCATGCAGGTTTGCACATTTTCAAAAACTTTTCTCTGGCTTTATTTTTCTCCTTTCTTTTGTGACGAAGATATTTTCTTTCATATCAGTTATTGTTTTTAAAAGAAAAAGCTAATTATTTTGTAACCAGGCACTTTATTAAATATTCATATTGTGTCTAATAGCTTTTCAGCTGATTCTTTGGGGCTATATAAGTACATTACCATAAGAAACAAATTTGTCTCCCTCTTTGGAAAATTTACACCTGTTATTTCATTCCCTTGTCCTCCTTTGACATATTGATATGATAAATGACTTTGAGATGAGCCCCAGTTACTCATGATTTATTACTTACAAAAGTATTCATTAAGTTCTGTTTTTATTTTAGTATTTTATATAACATTTTATTTAGAAGTTTTGCACTGACATTCATTAATAAAACCAGTTTGACATTTCCTTTTTATGCTGTGTTTGTCAAATTATGGGATCAATTTGAGCAGGCTTTATAAAAACAACTCAAATGCTTACCTTCTGTATCCATCAGATTCCAATAAGAAGCACAGAAAGCATTCAGGATATGTCAAGCAGAGAGGGAGTTAAAATAGGAAATTCAGTCTCAAGACATTTGGTAGGGCTGGAAGAGCAAGATCTCACCCTGAGATCAGGACCTACAGGAAGCAGCTGCAGGCCCAGAAGAACCATCCACATAGTGGTTGTGGCCACTGCTGCCTTTGAACCCCCCACCCCTATCACTGCTACTCTGGAGCCTGCTCACACCAGCCCTGGACCTACCACCACTGCCAGAAGGAGAACTTGGCTTCTCCATTCCTCTCCCTTCCTAATCTTACATTAGTGCCTCCAATTGGCAGAATTAACCGGAACCCTGCTAGCAAAAGCCCTGCTTCCAGATCCTCGAAATACAGAAGAGAATACAGATGGTCAGAAAAGAGGCTGGATACCAATAAATAATAGCTGGCACACCCTTTTCTCAATTTTCTGGGACTGTGTAGATAACATTGGATATTATCTATTTCTTGAAGGTTTGAAAAAATCAACTGTGAAACCATTTGGACTGGTGCTTTTGTAGGAAATTTGATATTCTTAATTTGCTTCCATAGAGGGATTTTTTTTCCTGCCTCTTTTCATGATAAATTTAGTAAATTACATTTTCTTACAAAATCATCCATTTCAGTAGGTTTTCACACTTATTTGCATAGATTTGTGCCTTATAATTTATGTTGTGTTTTTCTGCATCAGGGGTTATTTCTCCTTCCTTATTTTTTTATAGTAGGCAGATGAACGCCCTCTCTGCCGCCATGCCCTAAGCCCCAGAATTTTTTAATATGTTATGGTACATGCAGATAAGATAAAGCTAGAGACCTTGAGAAGGGGAGTTTTTCTTGGATTATCCTGGTGGACACAATCAAAGCACAGAAACCCTTAAAAGCAGATAACTTTCTCTGACTGGAGTCAGAAAATATGGCAGAAGGAATGTGGCAGGAAGAACATGAGCGAGATTAGAAGTGTGAGAAGGATTTGACGCACAACTGCTGGTTTGAAGGAGTTGAGAGAGGCTCCCCGCTGAAAGCCAGCAAGGAAACAGTAACTTCAGCCCTACAACCACAAGGAGGTTAATTTTGCCAATGCTTAAATGAGCTTGGAAGCAGGCTCTTCCCCAGAGCCTCAGAATGAGAGCCCAGGTTGACTGACACCTTCATTTCATCCTTTTGAGCCCTGGGCCAGAGGAACCAGATGATCATCTAAGCCCACCTATACTTCTGACCTACAGAACTGTGGGATAATAAGTTTGTGTTGTTTTCAACCACTTTGTGGTAATTTGGGGCACCTGCGTGGCTCAGGCGGTTAAGCGTCTACCTTTGGCTCAGGTCATGATCCCAGGGTCCTGGGATCAAGACCTGCATCAGGCTCCTTGCTCAGCAGGAAGTCTGCTTCTCCCTCTCCCTCTGCTGCTTCTCTCTCTCTCTCTCTGTCAAATAAATAAATAAATCTAAAAGCAAAAAACAAAAAAGCCAGTTTGTGGTAATTTGAAAAAACAGCAATCAAAAACAGATACATTTTTAATTGTATATATATTTGTGTTTCTTCTATTTTGTTTCTTGATTACTCTAGACAGCTTTATCTAGTTTATGGTTTGGTTTTGATTTTTCAAAGATGCAACTCTGATATTTATTCATTGATTTTGCCACTATTTTTTCCAGCTCAATAATTTCTGAGATACTGTTTCAAACTTTGCTTTGCATACAAATAGAATCATATCCTATGTATCTTGCCATGATTTGCTTTGTTCCCCTCAAAGTTATGTTCCTGAGATTTTTCCATGTTCTTATACTAGAGGCAGTTTCTTCCTTTACACAGGTTTCTGGCATTCATGGAATGCATCCACAAAGAATTCATTCATTCTATACCCAAGTGGTATTTGGGTATTTCCAGTGTCTGTGTGCCCGTTTGTTTTTACTTCTGGAAAACGTACTGCTACAAACATTCTCATACTATGTTCTGGGGCTCATGTACATCATTTTCTCTAGGGCGTATCAAGGAAGCAGGGTAGCTGGGATTATTTATGAGATAATACAAACTGTTTTCCAAGATGGCTGTACAAATTTATATTTCCCCCAGCAATGCCGAAGAGTTCTGATTGCTGTAAACCTTTGCCAACACTATCTATAAAGTGTCTTTTGATAAACAGAAGTCCCTGGTTTTACTTGAGTCAAATTTATCCAAGTTTTTCCCTTTATGTTGTACCCTTTTTTTATGTCTTAAGAACTCCTTCTTTACCTAAGATATTAGAGTTTTTTTCTTTTTAAAATGTAATAAATTTATCATTATATATGTAGGTCTTAAAGCCACTTGAAATTTATTTTGGCATAAGCATAAGGCTGGAGTCCAGTTTCTTTCCTTTTCCATGTCTAACCAATTATCCTAGCACACTTCAAAAGTCCATACCAGCAGAGATTGAAAAGTCCATTCCTCATTACTGACCTGCAGACCAACTCTGTCATAAATCAAGTTTCATTATAGAAGTTGATATGTTTAGGGATCATCTACTATATATTTTTTTAAAGATTTTATTTATTTATTTGAGAGTGAGAGAATGAGAGAGAGCACATGAGAGGGGGGAGGGTCAGAGGGAGAAGCAGACTCCCCGCCGAGCAGGTAGCCCGATGCGGGACTCGATCCAGGGACTCCAGGATCATGACCTGAGCCGAAGGCAGTCGCTTAACCAACTGAGCCACCCAGGCGCCCGGGATCCTCTACTATATTACACTTGTATATTTCTTCCTCCTGTGCCAATGTCACATCGTCACAATTATTCTAGAAAATTGTAGCTCTGGAAGGCAAGTCTCTTCCATCTTGTTCTTCAGGAGCCTTTGGCTATTATTTGCCCTTTGTGCTTTGGTATGAATTTTAAATTCCTTGTCAAGTTCCATATATAAATGAGTGTGCACACACATATGTGTGCACAAACCCATTCATGCAAACTTCAAATTTTTAGTAGAATAACATTAAATCTATGGATCAGATTGATTATTTATCCTTGAGGGAGATTTCCACTTTCTGAATTTAAAACCAAGGATTTTTTTTTTTTTTTTTTTTTGTAGGGGAAGGGGCTTGAAATTCAATAATCTTTCCCAGGATGTGTGTTTGCATGTTTTTTGAGAACGGTTTTTCCTGGTATAGGGTAACACATTTTTGATGTATAGGATTATATTGCCTTTCATTTCAAGGGAGTCTTCTATCACATCTTTGAAAATAGACCATTTTCTTCCTACATTATTCTCTACTTCAGGGAACACCAATTATTGACACATATAATCTCCATTTTCTGGCTCCATATGTATTATAGCCTCTTTTGATATCATTTCTTTATCTTCTCTCCTCTATTTCATCTCATTTTCCTAGGAATTTTCCCATGTTATTGATTTGATTGGTACCCATGTTGATTCTATACTGCTCTATTTCTAATTTATAAATTAATCCAGTAATGTAGCTATTTTTACTCAAGGCCTTTTTTTTTTTAATTGGCTTAGCAATATCCTCTTCTAATTTACACTATCTTCCAAATTGTTAATCTTTTTACTCTTCACCCTCGTGTATTTAATCACCTTAAATTTAACAGTTCCCAGCATTTGCTGTGGAAAATTCTCTTGTTTTCTGTAACACATGTTCTTCTGGGATGGTCACTTTACCTGCAATAATTATATATTTTCTCTTTTCTCTAGGCTTTTTAAAAAGATTTTATTTATTTATTTGAGAGACAGCATGAGCAGCGGGGGGGGCGGAGAAGGGGAGGGGAGGAAGGGCAGAGGGAGAAGCAGACTCCCTGCTGAGTGGGGAGCCCAACATGGGGCTGATCCCAGGACCCTGGTGATCATGACCTGAGCCCTGGGCGGCAGGAAGACCCTTAACCAACTGAGCCACCCAGGTACCCCGGCTTTTTCTTTTTTTTATAGTTGCATGTTTCTTTCACCATGCACATATTTATTCAAAGCTTCCATAATAGCTGTTGTTGTGCCTCCCCAACACCTCTTACCCTGCTTTTGAAATGTGTAGTGCTCTGCTCCGGGAGGGGGCTGTGATTATTTTAGACCAGTTAGAGCCTTCCCATTTCATCTGTCAGAGTTATTGGTCACAGGCATATGTCCGGTAATTGACATTGAACCCAATTTGTGCCAATTAGTTCTGAGAAAAATGTTTCCTGGAGGTTTCATATCTAGAATGTTTCTCATAATTATGAGAAAGCTACTAGTCCACAGCCATCTCCTTTCTTCTAAAGAATTGTGTGTATGTGAAGTCTGGAATTACTGCAGCCATTTTGCTGCTATGAGGGAAGATTTATGGCTGACACTCTAAAAGCAAAGCTGTCTTGGATGACAGAGTGGAACCCCAAAATCAAATCCAGAAACCTAGCCCATCATCTCTGGACTTTTCAGCTAATAAGTCAATAATTATTTTGATTGTTTTAGTCTGTTAGAAATAGGGTTTCTGCCATTTACAACACAAAGTGTCCAAACTGATGTAATTGGTCCCTGTAGTGATGTGGGTAAATTGTCTTCACGGCGATCCCCACCTTCTCTTGGTCCTGTCTGTATGCTGCTATTATCGGTTAAACTCAAGGGCTCTAAATGATGGTTTGTGTCCTATACTCTACTTTGTACTGTGTTCTTTAAAAATTCTGTATGTGTGCATGCATGTTTTTATTGAACATTATATATCCTGTATGAAAATGTGTACAGTCTTGAGATAATATCATTTGTCATCTTCCCCACTCAGCTAGAGAAAAAACAAAATGCCTTCATCTAATCCACAACTGAGCTGAGCTGAGACTGGATTTCAGTTTTAGTAAGCTTCAATTTACCTCTCTTCCCTCTGCCCCCACCGTCCTGGAGTATAGCCTCCTAGAGATCCTGACTGAAAGCCTGGCATTAGGGCCCTTCTTCAACATATTCTGAACCCTATTTTCTTTCCTCTCCTTGAGGCTATGAAGCTGCCAACAACTCCACATTATTTTTCAGCACATTTTTGTTTTGCTTCTTAAGTTCTAACCCTGAGCAGCTTGAGAATTTAGCATGTTCTGGGGGCGCCTGCATAGCTCAGTCAGTTAAGCATCCAACTCTTGGTTTCTGCTCAGGTCATGATCTCAAAGTCAGGAAATCTGGCCCTGAGTCAGGCTCCATGCTCAGTGGGGAGTCTGCTTGAGATTCTCTTTCTCTCCCTCTACCTCTGCCCCTCCCCCTGCTCGTGCTCTCTCTCTCAAATAAATAAATCTTTTTTTTTTTCCTTTAAGAATTTAGCATGTTCCACAAACAGACAAAAACCTGAGAGTCAGGCTTACTTCTTTGTGCTTTTCTTTACTTCAGGAACTTGGACCTTCAGGTCCTGGCTGCTTTGACAGCCCTGAAATCTGAATTTGTCTCTCTAGCCCCATATGATTGCCAAAGTTTCACCAGCTCCTATGTCTCTTAGTAAGAGCTACCCCAGATTCTCAAGCACAAAACTCACACCAAGAATCAGCTAACTTCCAGAAGAGACAAATGAAGCACAAGATGATGTTCCCTTCTCTCTGTAATCATGGTCCCTCAAATACTGGCTGGTTCTCGCTTCCTCCTTCAAACAATTGTTTATTATATTATATCTGATTTTCTAGTTATTCTCAGTGGGAATGTTTGGTTGATGCCAGCTACTCTGTCACATCCAGAAGTGCAAGTCCGAACTCTGAACTTCTCAGAACCTCTACTTTTTTGCCTCATTTATTTTTCTAGGCTTATCTCCCACTACTCTTGCCTTCAGCAGCGCATCTAAAAATTGTAGAACACGTAGTCATACAAGTTTAGAACTAAAAGATAAGATTATCTGACTCGAGTGTCTTATTTTCCAAATGAGGAAACTGAGACCCCAAAAGATTATGTGTCTCATCTCAGACCACATAGCACAACTGGAACTCAAGCCCAAGGACACTTGTCCCTGTACAGGAGCTAGCAGAGCAAGGTAAAGAGCAAAGCAGAATTGAGAATGGCAAGCTTATCTTCATGCTTCACATCAAGAAGAAATATTTCAATTCCTTTCCCCAGTGAGTCAGATCTGTTGCTTTCTAACACACACCTCTACTGACACCACACTTGTCTTCTAGCATAAACTATGATTTTCCCCAGTTATTAATTATAACTGTCATTCCTGAGCACAGAGCCAGAGGTAATCATCATGCTGAAAACTAAGCTGCTTTTTACACCAAGAATGAGGGAACCTGGGAAGACATCTATAAACCACCTTCCAACCTATTTTAGTCAAAGAAAACTGTATCTCTCATATTTGATAGCCAAGCCTGTAGGGATACCAGCAGGATGGTCATATAATTTATTGTCTAAATGGGATATTTTTGAGAGTGATAGAGGATGCTATTAATAATTACTCCAGAACAACAGGCATATACCTGTACCAACCTGGGCACCCTAGTCACCAGATAATTAATCTCTGACTTGCAAAACCAGTTCTTTTCTTTTTTTTTTTAATTTTATTTATTTATTTACTTTAGAGAGGGGGAGAGAGAGAGAGTGGGGGGGGGCAGCACAGGGAGATGGAGATAGAGAATCTCAAGATTCCCTGCTGAGCATGGAGCCCATCATGGGGCTCAATCTTATAACCCTGAGATCATGACCTGAGCTGAAATCAAGAGTTGGATGCTTAACCCACTGAGCCACCCAGGCACCCCAAAACCAGTTCTTTTCCAACACTGGCTTCTAATAATTCCTTCAGGGTTCTAATCACTTTCATATGTGGAAAAGAAGTATGCATTGTCAGAGAATGCATTCCTTTAAATTAATAGACTTTATTTTTTAGAGACATTTTATGTTATAGAAAAAAATGAGCAGAAAGTACACAGAGTTCCCATACACTCCCTGATCCTCCAATTTGTTTTCCCCTATTATTAACATCACACATCAGTGTGGTGCATTTATTATCATTGTTGAACCAATAAGGATACATTTTTAACTAAAGTCCAGAGTTGACATTATAATTTATTGCTTGGGTTTGTACATTCTATGAGTTTTGATAAATGTATAATGTCATGCATCAAGCATTACAGTACCATATAGAATAGTTTCACTGACCTAAAAATCCCCTATATTCCATCTATTTCTCCTTCCTCCCTCCCTCCCTCCCCCTAAGCCCCTGGCAACCCCTGATGTCTTTACTGTCTCCATAGCTTTGCTTTTTCCAGAATGTCATATAGTTGAATCATATAGTATGTAGCCTTTTCAAACTGGCTTCATTCCAATCATTTGTTTTTAAAATTTTAAATCTTCGGTGTTAAGTGGAATCTCATCATAATGAAGAAAGTAGAGGGTATTTCAAATGAGACCATAGGATTTAAAGATTTCTGTGCAAAAACTTAGGGAGAGCAGAAGTATTTTATAAACAAAGAATAAAAATGTATATAAGAAAATAAATGAAATAAAAAGACAAGCCACAAATTAGAAGGTATTTATAATCCTTACATCTAAAAACAGATTATAATTCAGAATATATAAAACTTCCATGAATCAATAAGGAAAAGACAAGTAACCCAATAGAAAAAAAAAATGGGCAAAGGTATTAGGAAATACACACAAAAAAGCACGACTTGTTGATAAAATATTTAAAATTTTTCAACTTCACTAAAAATCAAGGACATAAACATTCAACAATGAAACACTATTTCATACCCATTAGGTTAACAGAATGAATAGCCTAGTATACTATGAAAATAAGCACATTGGAATATGGAAATTTTGGTGAGAGTGAAATTTGGTACCACCATGTTGGTAAGCAATTTGGAATTCCCTTGGAAGGAGTATTGGTGCACATACCTTAAGACCCAGATATTACTCTTCTTACATATCTACCTTAAAGTCTCTCAAATGTATGGAAAAGGAGACATATAAAGGCTGCTTACTGTAGCAACGTTTGTGACAGAAAAAAGCATAAACACTCAAGTTGTCTCAGTTAGGAAATGCAATGTGGCTTATTTATGCAATGAAATACTAAATAAGAGTATAAATGAATGAGTTAAATCTTCACATCATGATGTTGAAATGAAAAAAAAAAAAACAAGTTGCCAATTAAAACACATGGCATAATACCCCTGCTCCCAACACAGACTTACATACATAAGTTTTTAAACCCAAATAATATATTTATTATAGAAGACATTAAAGGTATAAATACATTTGGGAATAATATAATACAACTTCAGAATAATTCTGGAATAAGAAAAAAAAAGGAATGAAACCGAAAACCTTAGACATAAATATTCCATAATATTAATTGATGTATTTAAAGATGGAGACGTGAAATGAATTTTGCAAAATATTAAGTTATTTAAATTGATGGTTGATATAGAGACATCTATTATATTATTTTCTGTACATTATTTTTTGTTAATTTCGAATGTCTCATATTTAAAGGATTGTGAAAGGTCTAACCTCTTTTTCCTCTATACTCCCTGCTAGAGCTTCTAATTAAGGAAAAAATGCATTATACAATGGAATACACAAAGAGAACACAGAATATTATTCGGAAAAAAAAAAAACAGTCATGAGATTTCAAGTCCTAGCTCTTATACTTGCTGGACATGAAGCCCTCGAGCAAGTCACTCCACAGTTAACTTCCTCATCTGTAAGATGGGGACATAATACTATTAATAATATTAATATCTACTTTAGAATGTTGGCAGAATCAAATAAAAAGATAAATGTGAAAACATTTTAAAAAAGTCAAACATAAACATTGATTTTCATTATTGCTGTTGTAAGACAGAATTAAATTGCTGGGTTGCACCTTTTTATTTCTTCTGCCTGGATTCTGGTGTAGACGTTTATGATTGAAGAAGTGACAAAAATAAATAACAGAATAAAGAAAAATGAAATTAAAAAAGGGATATGTAATTCACAAACTATAAATATAACATGAATATATGTTACATATGTTATACATAATATCTAATATGGCATATGTAATATAATAGGTATATATATAATATAAATAAAATTATCAAGGGCCTATTTTATTCTAAAGTTTCAGACAAGCTTAAGATTCTCTTACACTTACCCTGTAAAAATTGCCAAGTATTGTCAATATGTAACATACAAAAGTAACACACTTTTTTAGATCTTTGGAAAAGAAACACAAAACATTTTCTGTGTTTAACTTAGTTCTTTTTATTTTTTAATTTAAAATAGTACTGCAAAAATTTTATTTCTGAATTTTTTTCAGCTATGATTAGATTTTCCTTGTTTATACCTCACAATGCATGCCATGGTATAACATTTTGAAAATTCACATAAATACAAATTTAAAAAGTACAATAACCTAAAATTACAATTATGCCTTGCAGTATTTCAGATATAAGTTGTGGACCAAAATAAGAGTTGTAGTGGTAGAAATTAAAAAAAAAAACAAAAACAAAAATTCAGTTGATTCAACAAGGATCGTTGAGAGAGCCACATTCACTTGCTTTTACCTCATATATTTTTCTTCACATCTCCCCTTCCACTGCTTCCTTTTGGCGCCCTCCAGGGCAACTGACATCAAAAAGTAGGCTTGTAGACTCCAGGGATTCCTATGCTGATTCCCTGGGGTGTGGGAAGAAAATACTAGATTGTTCTATTTTTTGCCTAAAGCTAGAGAAAAGATTGAGTTCTACTTTTATGTAATATACAAATTTATTCTGTACCCTTTCTTGGTTTGCACATCAGATGTTCACACATCATGTCAGATTGGCAAAGGAATCTTGCAGAAAGAGTGAGAGTTCTACAACACGGAAGGGCTGGCGTTGCCCTACTGACATTTTTATTTACTTTCAACTTATCCCAAGCAACATAGTACTCAACAAGTGGATTTCCATATCATATTATCTCATTTTAACAAAAGCAGGTCTCACTGCATGACACAGGACTTAAAAAGGATTACTGCAGAAAACAAAAATGGACATAAATTAGGAGTAATCCCAAAAATGCAGGCAGAAGCAAACCTCAAGCAAATGGAAGCACAAACCATTCCCTATTTCCAGAACAAGGTCTTTGTCAGCTGCTTTAGGAGTTATAAACGATGGACATCTAGTCACACCTGACAAAAATTCAGAAAGTTTCAAAATTATAAAGACTCTCTGAAATAAGGATTTACACCCATATCTTCCCAAGGTATGTATTACGCTTTGAGATCCTGGTTGGTTATAGTAGAAGAAAGCATGACAGAAAAATATTGTGGGTTGTTTTTTTTGTTGTTGTTGTTTCTTCAATTTTATGGCATCCTTTCTTATTTCTGTTTTTGTGTATGTTTTATGATGTATACAGTACATGAACCCAGCATACCACATTTATGACATGAGTCATAAACTGCCATGTTTGGGGGGCGGGGGTGTGAAGTCAAGAGTTTTATTCTGCTGTGGTATGATCAAAAGTTTTTCAAGACAATTACACTTAACTAGTCCTCTTGACTTAACATTTTTCCAACAACTCATCCTGCACACTGCAAAGAGGGTGGTTTTTAAAATCAAAATAAATGAATTATCTGTCGAGTGCCCATCATATGCCAGACCCTGTGGTGATGGGTAATCAAAAACATTGACTGCAGGGAGGAATAAATGAATTGGCAGTGAGGGAGGTGAGAGGTGAAGAGCTAGATGACTTTTGGAGTCTCAGTAATTTGCATATTGGTTCTAGCAATAAGCAAAAATGGGTCTCAATAACATCAGCCTAGTGAAAATTAAATAAATGTTTATTTTTAATCCATTTTAAATTGGGGCATTATTTGAGTTAGACTTGCTGATTTTGGAGTGAAAATGGAAATCTATAAAGCAGTCAATAAACATTTATTGGGAACCCACTGTATAGAAGTGGACCCAAAGCACAAGAAGAGTAAGATTTTAAAATATAGATTTAAAAGAATATATTTTCCTTCCTACATTGCCCTATTCTTTTCTTCCTACTCTCCAGATAAATTAGCTGGTCTGACTCATAACAATAACGCAGTATTTCCTACTTATCCCCTACTTCACTGTTGTTTCTCTTGTTTTGGCCTGCCAATTCATTTATTATTCATTCAATAGTGGTTTAAGAAAGAAGAAAACAAATAATATCTTCCTGTTACTGAGCTTAAAATCCTGTTGTTTAGATGATAGTCATTAGAGATAATAAAGTTGAAACCGAGTGTTGTAACTGCCTTGATCTTAAAAGGGGATCAGAACCATGTCAAAGGAAACTTTATTCAGCAATTATACATTATTTCCTTTAATCTGTTGGTGTTCACTTAGCCATTGGCTCAGCAAATATAGACAGAGTACTTGTTTTGTGTCTAAACTGCTTAGACACTAGAGACAAGGCAATGAGCAGAACAAGGCCTCATCCTCATGGACACTACCTTCTGGTGGGGAAGCAGGCAAACTTTGTCAGGAGATATGATTGGGAGGTAAATACTCTTACCATTCTCTAAGTTTATTTTCTTCTTTGTTTTTAATTGATCTGTCTTCTAACCATATTCTGCTCTATGTTTTTCCCATTCTCTACCAATTAACTATTAAAAGATTTGCTGATAACAATTGTAACTATTCCTAATTTTATTTGCTTTTTATAAAGCCTCTTATGCAATAAAAACTACAAAAGGTAGAAATTTCAGGCACTACTGTCTGGCCCTAGGGATACTTTAATGTATTTGGTTCTGTCAGAGTTGTTTTCCCAGAGCCCTGCAATCCACAAGAGGCTGGTTGCAGACTGGCCAGTTATTTTATTTTATTTTTTTTAAAGATTTTATTTATTTATTTGACAGAGAAAGAGACAGAGAGAGAGCACAAGTAGGCAGAGTGACAGGGAGATGGAGAGGGAGAAACAGGCTCTCCGCTGAGCAGGGAGCCGGATGCGGGGCTCGATCCCAAGACCCCAGGATCATGACCTGAGCCGAAAGCAGCCGCTTAACGGACTGAGCCACCCAGGCGCCCCAAGTTATTTTAAGAGAATAACCATTGCATGATAGAGTTTGGGTTCCTTGGTCAACAGCTCCTAAAGTCTGGCAGATTACCATGGAATCTTTCAAATATGGGTGACTATACATTTACCTGGTTCTCTTTTTTTTTTTTTTATTTTAACCAATTATGAGGAAAATCACTCAGTGTCACTCAAAACATTGTGTCCAAATCCATCTGAAAACACAGCATACACTTTTGACTTATTTCTCTTTCATTTGACGCATTTAGGGTTTTACATCAGGTCTCACACATCTACTTCAACACATCTACTATATTTGACAGAGGGACAGAAAGCTGGAAGCTAAGACAGTTTCTACATCTGCTCTGAAAAGGTTTATTTATCATCAGAGAAGCCATTAGAGTCTTAGGGTCACGAGATATCTAAAATATGAAAAACGCTATTCAACCTTGCTATCCTTCATATTGCTTAGGTTGAAATCCCAGCCCTATAGCTTACTAGCAGCATGACTTGGGCAAGTCACTTTCCTCAACTTCCTCATCTGCAATATGAGGCAGATAATAGTATCCACCTATAAGTATTGAATAAAACCAGTGCATGTAAAGGGCTATGAAAAGTGCCTGTTATGTAGTGATTGTAGTGTAAACATTACCTCATTGACCAAAATGCATGAGCTGTGAGGGCAAAGGTTTTTATTTGCACTTTTTTCACTGATTATCTCCAATACTACAACAGTGCCTGGCACAGAATAGA
Organism: Neomonachus schauinslandi; assembly: GCF_002201575.2. Classification (NCBI taxonomy): domain Eukaryota; kingdom Metazoa; phylum Chordata; class Mammalia; order Carnivora; family Phocidae; genus Neomonachus; species Neomonachus schauinslandi. The sequence continues at coordinate 68,731,830 of NC_058411.1, read as the reverse complement.
AGTTCCATCTGTTGAGAATAAATGAATGGCAAAACATAATGCAATTAGACATGTGGACAGATTTATCTGATGTATGGAGTTGTAAACTGAATTGTGATTGTGTCTCTCAGATCTAAGTGAGGGCTGCTCAGTGTGACAGCTGAGAACTCCCAAGGCAGAGAGGAAAACAGCAGACAGGAAAGTGTGAAGGCTAAAGGGAAACACTGAGTCTCTCTCCTTCCCAGTTCTCTTAGAACAGTGAAATAAGTGCCTTGGGACACTGGGAAGTAGAGAGACCAGGAGAACAGAATCTAACTCCCCACATAGCGAGCCTATGCCTATTCTTGCCAGGAGCCCAAAACAAACATTGGCGATGACCTAAACTGACATCGGTTTCCTGCAAGATAAGAAGTGTGTCAGGAGAAGGCTTGATGGCAGATTTAGCCCAAGAAAGTCATACTGATAATCAGCATTTTGGTGCTGTCCCACCTCCCCTTTGAGCACCAAGCTTCTCCATCCACCAGTACCTGTGCTCCTCAGCACCTGACTACGGTTCTTTTCTTTGATGAACTCAAGACCCTCCTGTGTTCTACCACTCTACACAATGAAAATCCACGGGCCCTGCATCTTATTATACTGAGTTTTTCTCAGCTTTCTGATCCATTCAGAGAATTTCACGAGCTACCAGAGTAAAGTAGACATGAGTAATAACAAGTTTCTGTTAATTGCAAAGGAATCAATCACTGCTGGGTTGGCTCACACCAGTGGTGAAAGGCTGGCAGTGAGGTCCTCCATGTTAAGGGAGTCCTTACTAGACTCTCAAAGCATACTGCACTGCCAATAATCCAGCCTTCTTAAATCATACCAGCCTGCTTCTAAGTACAATCAAATGAGAAAAGGAGAAAGATGAGCCTGGACAGTCCTGGAATACAGTTCAGATGAGGCCTGCTGAAGAGCAGAGAGTACAGCACACATGTTTAAAGTGGACCTATTAGAAATAAGGGCACACCATCTGAGAAAGTTTGTCCTACTATGGAGGGGAAAATGTACCACTACATCAGTTTTTTGAGCAGAAATTATACGGAATCTGGTGATTACAAGTTAGCTCTCTCAGTTGCATTTGTATTGGTGATAGAAAATACAGCTAAACTATTTGCTGCAACTCCTAATCCTAAGGGCAAATACTGTTGCTGAGATGTTCATCCCCACATCCAGAATGGATTAGGTACATGTGCCTGGAAATAAGAACACTCTCAGCCTAAGGCAGGATTCTGGCTCAAAAATAGGAAGGCCTAGTAGATGGGAGAGTCACCACAACCATATACTAAAAAGGTCAGACTCACTAGAAACCATTTCTAATCCTCAGAAGACCCCCTGGGAACTATTTTCATCCCCATTTTTCAGAGGAAGAAATGGAGGCTCCAAAAGTTAACTTACTGCTAATTGAACCCACATCTTGCTAGCTCAGTGCACAGTCACATCACAAACATCCGTCCTACCTAACTCAGATGATGTGAGGATAAAGCAAGATAACACCGGTAAAAACACTTGGAAAATTAAACTGCTATATACCCATGAGAAGCATTATTATGTACAAACTTTTCTTGGATGGGAATAGACATTAAAATCTTGGCCATGTGCAAAATTGTTCTTAATTTAGGAAGTTGTTCAACTCTGTTTTTAGCCCCAGGATTCTATGCTTCTATGTATGAGGAGGAAAATGAAATATAGTCATGCAAGAGGCTATTTCTTTAATTTTCTGGATTGTCACATTCATTCAGCATGAAATTTTCTACGGAAAGTCAATTTTGGAAAGTTCCAAACTTAATTAGATCTTGCAGTTGTGATCTTCATTATAATTATCAAATACTGAAGAGCTAATAAAGGATCAACCTCTGGGCTGCAGAATAACCTAATCTATTCATACCTCAGTGACATCCTGAATTAGAACTGGGGGCTGATGAACTCCAGTGCACCAGCCAACCAACCATAGTTAGCAGATTACAATACACAACTGAGCCTTGATCAGACCAAGATGAACACATGATATGTAAAATAATCCAATAGTTTATCAATAATACATGGGCAATTCAGGTGAGACATACAGTGGTGTAGCAAGTCTAATTAAGAGCATTTCTATGATAAACTGAAGCCCTATCTCCTGCTATCATGCAATTATTCATTTGAGTCTATTGTTGCTAGAACAATGAGCAGTGAGCATCTTCCTTATTAGTGATCCTTCTTCCTGATACTGGCAATTTAACCAAATAATACATAGCACCCTTTTAATATTCCAAAGTGTATTTCAATACCCAGACATTTTCCTTAATGTAGATTCTGTAGGAGACAGAGTGGTGAATTCCGGATCATTTGTTTTGTTTTTTTGTTCTATTTTGTCTTTTTTTTTTTTTTAAGACTGCTGCAGATACTTCTCAGAAGCATCTCTGTAACTTTTCTTGGCTAAAAATATCTTATAAATAAATTTTACCACAACAGAGCTCTGATTCTAGCAGTACCACAAACTTCATTAACTCCTTCAGGTTCTTAGCACCTTTGATTTTTGATTTAGTATCACCTCTGCAGTTATCTCCCAGACTCTTTTTTTTTTTTCAGATTCTTAATGTTTAAGAGCCAAGGAAGTAACCCAAAAATTGCATAGGAAACATTCTAATTTGACTAAATGTAAGAATGTATATTAGTGGAAACTTAGATTCTAATTTGGGGGAAAACTTTGAAGATTGGAAAAGGGCTGGGGAAAAAGCCACAATCATTTTAAAAATTTACCTTTTCTCCTTTAGAGGTATAAACTTCACATTTGGAAAAACTAAGCCCTTTGAATAAGCCATTGAGTTGTGTATATACTAAACGTTTTTCTAACTATAAAACAAATAAACTGAATTATCTCTAATATAGGTGGACTAAGATGGTCAAGCCAGGAGCAACTCCTTAATATTTTACCCTTCTGAGAGGTGAGTAGGAAGAAGAGGTTACACATTCTTAGGGGAAAGGGTCATGGTACTTTCTTTGTATATGGATAGAAAAAATATTGTGTCTGAACTGTTGTCTGATTCTATGCAACACATATGGTTTGTTTTATGTTGCTTGCATTTGTCTGTCTGCTTGTTTTATGTTGTTTGCATTTGTCTGTATTCTTTTTTGTTTGGGAAAATCATTGAAAAGTTGCTTGCAGGAGCTAAAGAGAGAAAAAAATACTGAAAAGGCTTTGTGAAAAAATTTCAGATGTTCAACAACAGTATTACTTTGGGTCCAAGAAACAAAGTGTGCCCCAGATCCAGGTGGAAGACTGTTCTCCCATCTCCATACAAAATCCAATATATATACTACCCTGAGGAGTGGCAGCTTTGAAAGAGAGGAATAAAGCATCCTTGGCATGGACACTGGCAATCTCATGAAAGCTGTATCAGAAATGGCTAAATAAATAAATAAAACTGCTTCTGCTACTTTGGGGGAAGATGACTTTGGCCAAGGGCAGATTTAGTAGGAGTGGAAGAACATGGCAGATCCCTAAGATGACAGTCAGCCATGTTGGCTTATAAGCAAACATGAAGGGCTAATATGGGAACTTATCTAAATGAAAAGGTGAGATTTTATTGGTAGGAGATACTAGAATCAGGTAATACATCTACTTGGGTTTGAAGTGATTGTAACTGGGCCCTAAAAGTTGGTTGTAATCGTAATGGATTATCATAGGTGGGTTTCATCAATGATTCCAAACCAGATTTTCTAGCCAATCTTTATGTGTATTTCTGAGTAAATTCCAAAAGATGGCTAATCTATTAAGACAAAACATTTTTTTATCCAGCATCAATTTCTCCCAAATTGTGAATTCCAAACTATAGTTTAAGTGCCTTCTCAGAGAATGTGCCTTTCATTAGTTTAAAGGTATTTTACTCTTCCTATAAATAGGCCATGAAAACAATTATGTTGTTGTATTCAACCAAACTGATCTGCTTGCAATTCCTTGAACTGAACTAACATTTTTTACTCTTGCTGGAAAGAATGTTTTTCCTTTTCTTCCCTGTATATCCAAGCCTATTACCTCACTTTAAAATTTGACCCACTCAATAAAAAACCCAGGACCAACTGATGATAAATTCCTTCTGTCTCCTCACAACTCATTCATTTATTCATTCAGTATATATTTTAGTGAGGATGACAATGTGCCAAGAGTTCATTAGAGTTCACTTATGCTTTTGAATTGTCAGTTATCTTGTTATATGTCTGATTTTGTCCCTTTAAACTAGATTATAACCTATCAGGAAAAGGGACAGCGTTTCACCTATCTTTGCTCACTGTTTTAGTGCTTAACTTCTCAGACACAGGAGCCATTCAACAAAGTATGATAGATTTAACTCAGATTTCAGTCTTTAAAGAAAATGGCAACTTAATTATATTTCTTTAACAAGAATTAGAAGACAATAGTTACCATTGATTGAGTGCCTCTTGTGTATCAAGGTCTTTTCATAAGTGATCTCTAATCTTTACGGCAGTCCACCAAGATAAAATTTTGCTAGCCCCAATGTGTCTACGAGGGAAGAGATACTAGGAGAAAAGACATTACCTTGGGTTTCTCTTCTGGCCAGTTATAGAACTGATTCTGGAATCCAGGCCTAGATGATTCTTTTTTTTTTTTTTTTTTAAAGATTTTATTTATTTATTTGAGAGAGCGAGAATGAGAGAGAGTACATGAGAGGGGGGAGGGTCAGAGAGAGAAGCAGGCTCCTCGCCGAGCAGGGAGCCCGATGTGGGACTCGATTCCGGGACTCCAGGATCATGACCCGAGCTGAAGGCAGTCGCTTAACCAACTGAGCCACCCAGGCGCCCCAGGCCTAGATGATTCTTAAAAACCAAGAGGAATTCTCAACTAGGGTGAGATTCTGTCTCTGCAGTTGTCACCATGACAGTTTCCTTTATAGATGAGCCAAGAGAAATACATCTTAATATCATTTGGAAAATGTCAAATTTGTCCAGTTCTTTCTGTTCTTTTGTCTTTTTATATTTCCTTAGTTAAGATTCCAATGAGATGTATCCTTTTTAGAAAACCGAAAGCCATGAAACAATATGTATAATTCTCAGGCTGTAAAATAAAACCACTGAGTAAAAGAAAAAAATGTTAATAAAAAAACACTTTCTTTAATCAGTGAATACATGCTAAATAATCGAGTGTTTTCTATATTTCTATATTACGCTTTGGTATAAATTTATTCAAGATAACCATACATATCAAAATATTGTATCTAGGTTATAATGACTGGGTTTATTATAATTGTTTTGAAACTGTGAAAACATAGGAAAGCATTTTATATAATCAAGATGTATACATTGAAAAGAAGTGAGATGCTAAATTGATTTTCAAAGTAGCTGCTGCTCTTCATATACAATAACAGAGTAATAAGATGGAGATTAAAGATTAAGAATTTTACCAATTTAAAATAATTCTTAATTATCTTAAAATAATTCTTAATTATGGAGCATTTATAATTATAGATCATTGTTTTTAATGAATTTCTTTATAAATGGAAATTTTTCAGATGATTTCTATAGCTGTTGCCAATATCTGCAGAAAGTTGACCATAAGGGCTTCAATGCTTCAAAAGATCCAAGAAGAATAACATAACTGATAAAGGATTAGTATCCAAATCTATAAAGAATTTATCAAACTCAACACCCAAAAAAAAACCCAAATAATCCAGTTAAGAAATGGGTAGAAGGCACGAATAGACATTTTTCCAAAGAAGACATACAGTTGATGAACAGACACATGAAAAGATGCTCAACATCACTCATAATCAAGGAAATACAATCAAAACCACAGTGAGATACCACCTCACACCATCAGAATGGCTAAATTTAACAACACAGAAAACAGCAGATGTTGGTGAGGATGTGGAAAAGGGGGGAATGCAAACTGGTACAACCACTCTGGAAAACAGTATGGAGGTTCCTCAAAAAGTTTAAGATAAAACAACCCTATGACCCAGCAGTTGTACTACTAAGTATTTACCCAGAAGATACAAAAATACTGACTCAGGGGCGCCTGGGTGGCTCAGTTGTTAAGCGTCTGCCTTCAGCTCAGGTCATGATCCCAGGGTCCTGGGATTAAGCCCCGCATCGGGCTCCCAGCTCAGCGGGAAGCCTGCTTCTCCCTCTCCCGCTCCCCCTGCTTGTGTTCCCTCTCTCGCTGTGTCTCTCTCTGTCAAATAAATAAATAAAATCTTAAAAAAAAAAAATACTGACTCAAAGGGGCACATGCACCCTGAGGTGCCAAATTATGGAAAGAATCCAAATGTCCATCAACTGGTGAATGGAAAATGGTGTGTATATAATGGAATATTACTCAGCCATCAAAAAGAATGAAATCTTGCCATCTGCAACGACGTGGATGGAGCTAGAGTGTATTATGCTAAGCAAATTAAGCCAGTCAAAGAAAGTCAAATATCATATGATTTCACTCATATGTGGAATTTAAGAAATAAAACAGATGAGCATAGGAGAAGGGGAAAAAAGAGAGAGAGAGAGAGGGAGGCAAACCATAGGAGACTCTTAACTATAGAGAACAAGCTGAGGGTTGCTGGAGGGGGGGTGGGTGGAGGGTGGGCTAAATGGGTAATAGGTATTAAGGAGGGCACTTGGGATGAGCACTGGGTGTTATATGTAAGTGATGAATCATTAAATTGTACTCCTGAAACCAATATTATGCAATATGTCAACTAACTAGAATTTAAATAAAAACTTGAAACAAACAAAAAAATCCAAGAAGAGATGGGCTCTATTGGGTATATGCTTGGTGAGGGGAAGAGGAAAATGATCTGCAGTCCCCAATCACAGCATCTAGAAAGGCACAGAGAACTTGGCTCTATTTGAATAATTCAGGTTTTGCTACTCAAGGACTCTGACTTAGTGGGTAAAACTAGGAAATAAGTACCTCAAGGTCAATGATTCCAAAATGAAAGAAGAAGTCAGTGGCATATTAGAAATACCTGGGGATACTGGGGGCATTTTACTAAACTATTCTTAGTTCTCCAGAGATTTTGGTACACCCACTCCCCTGCCAGTAGCTATTCATCAGTAGCTATTTATTGTCATAGTGATTCACTATTCTTAACACTCTGGTATGTTAGAGATGAAAAAGTTATAGCTGATAATTACTAGTCTAGTCACTAGGGAAATGTGTAGCCAAATGAGTGCTATGAGTAATAGCATCCACGTTGCAGAAAATGATGCTGATTTGAGGCAGGTCTATATCCTTAGTCCATCCCCTACGAAGGAAGGGTTGACAAAAATAACAAGACACTGGACCCAGAATGAGAGGGCTCAGGCAAGGATCAATTGCCAGCAGTTTGTGTCTCAGGAAACAAAAGGTTTTGGAAGAAAGACTGAGGGTCAGAGGCTTTCACCACAGACTCAGGACAATATGTAATTCCCAATTCACCAAATGTTGGAAAGGGGCCCTGTAATATATTTCTGGACTTGGTTGTAGAAAATTAAATATAACTGATTCTGTAAATTGGGATAGTTGAGAAGGTCCGGGAGGGGGAGAAACTTAGAGATAAACAATATAAAGCCTTGATCATGATCATTACTATGATAACACAAAATCTCTAGTCAGCAAAATATTATTGTAAAAATGTATGATAGGCGAGAAAATAATGTTTGCTGCCACTACTTCTATATAAATCTTCCCTGGAGGTCCCAGGCACTGCAGAAAGATAAGGTAAAATAGAAATAATTATCAGAATTCAAAGGAAAAACAAAATTATTCTTTACAGGCAATATGATTTTCTATATAGCAAATCAGACTCTGGAGATAAATGGTGAGAACTAATAAGAGAATTCAACAATGATACTAGATGCAAGATAAACACACAAAGAACAGCTGTGTCCCTGAATGCCTGCAACAACCAATAAGAAATATTCCATTCATTAAAGACACAATAACCATTAGGTATGTAAAGGAAAAAATAACAAAAAAATGTGGAAACATGTATGGAGGAAATTAATTCAAGAAGACAGACCTAAATAAATGGAGCTATTTACATATACTATCATAAACATGCCAACTCCTCCCAAATTAATCTCAAAATTCAACCAAAAATTCCAAAAAGGGACATCATAGATTTTGAAGAGCACAGAAAAGCCAAAAAATGTTTGAAGAATAATATTAGAGAGAGCTGAGGGCTCATTCTACCATATGTAAAGACTTACCATTACGCCACAATAATTTGATAAGGTGGTTTGGGCACAGATGTAGATTAAATAAGCTAACAACACAGAACTTGCAGCAAAACAATCAAACTGTACAGAATTGAATAGTGCTCCCCCAAGAACTTCAGAATATAAGCTTATTTGGTTTCCGTAGTGTAGTGGTTATCACGTTCGCCTAACAGAATATAAACTTATCTGGAAATAGCTGGCAGATGTAAATAGTCAAAATGAGGGCATACTGGACTGGGCTGGGCCCTAAGCCAATGACTAGTGTTCCTATCAGAAGGTCATGTGAGGACAGGAATCAGTCAGGAGAGAATGTCATGTGATGATGGAGGCAGAGATTGCAGTGACTCATCTACAAGAAATGCCAAGTTTGCTGGCTACCACCAGAAGCTAGGAAGAAGCAAGGAAGTGTCTTCCCCCAGGACCTTCAGAGAGAACATGGCCCTACCAACACCTTGATTTAGGACTTCTAACCCCCGCAACTGAGACAATATATTTCTGTTGTTTTAAGCCATGCAGTTTGTGGTAATTTGTTTTGGCAACACTAGGAAACTAATACACAAGCAATCATATATAGCAGAGATTTATACAGGGCTGCCACATTCCATATAGCTCCAGGGGACACCATTTACATTATATTCTACATGCTCTAAGATTGTGCCATTCACATAGACTATGATATGAATGGTGCCCCCTGGAGTTGTGCAGAACAACCCCTCTCTTTATGTATGACAGAGGAGGCACTACAAATTATTGTGGAAAAGGCTAACTTTTGAATGATATGTGCCAGAACTGAGGGCTAGTCACGCGAAAAAAGATAAAGTCGGAACCTGGTCTCACTCTATACCAAAAAAAAAAAAAAAAATTCTAGACAGATTGATGGTCTGTCTAGACCTTATCCTTGATAAGGAAAGAAAAAAGGTAAATTTTAAAAGAAAATGTTAAAATAGCTTTACAGCATCAGGGTTGAAAATTATTTCTTAAACAAAACACAAGAAACCCAAAACATTGTTTTGATAAGTTTGAGTATATTGAAATTAAAAATTTCTGTATAACAAATGACATCATGAACAAAGTGAAAATACAAGCAACAGAACAGAAGACATTTGCATTATGTAGTCCTTATCAAAGAGTATATCCAAAATATTTAAAGGACTCATAAATCAATAAGAAAAGGTAAGTAAGGTAAATAAGCCGAAAGAAAAAAAAAAATCAGCAAAATGTATGAACAGGTAAGTGGAGAAAAGACACCATGTTTATGAAAAAAATGTTAAGCATTTTTTATGTTCAATAGAACTACTCTACGATCCAGTAATCCCACTACTGGCTATTTACCCCAAAAATACAAAAACATTAATTCAAAGGGATACATGCACCCTTATGTTTACTGCAGCACTATCTACAATAGCCAATTATAGATATATAATAAATATATATATATATATAAATATAAAATATTACTCAGCAATAAAAAAGAATGAAATCTTGCCATTTGCAATGACATAGATGGAACCAGAGAGTATAATACTAAACAAAATAAGTCAGAGAAAGACAAACACCATATGATTTCACTCATATGTGGAATTTAGGAAACAAAACAAAAGAGCAAAGGGTGAAAAGAGAGAGAGATAGAGAAAGACAAACCAAAAAACAAACTCTTAACTCTAGAGAACAAACTGATAGTTACCAGAGGGGAGGTGGTGGGGGATGGGTGAAGTAGGTGATGAGGATTCAGGAGCGCACTTGTGATGAGCACAAGGTGATGCATGGAACTGTTGAATCCCTATATTGTACACCTGAAACTAATACAACACTGTATGTTAACTATACTGAAATTAAAATTAAAAAACTTAAAAAAATAAAATAAATTTATAAAACACACTTTTATGTTTAAAGAAACACACGTTTAAATACATGAAATTCTATTTTATATCCTGAAGATTAAGAACAATTAAGAAGTCTGATAATACTAATAATTTGCTAGAATATGGAAACATGCAAATTCTCATACATTGTAGTATATATAAATAGCATTATTTATATCACTACAATGCTTTATAAGGCCATTTGGCAATCTGGTAAAGTTAAAGATGTGCATTGCCTATTATCAACAAATCCACTTTTAGGAGATTCTAGAGGAACTTGAACAGGGACATACAGAATCATGTAGAAGGAATTCACTGTGTGCCACTTGTAGTGGGAAAAGACTGTAAACGATCCAAATGACCATCCATAAGGGAGTAGCTGGCAGTTGGAAATAGCTGGCAGATGTAAATAGTCAAAATGGTGAGATAAATGGTGAGAACTAATAAGAGAATTCAACAATGATACTAGATGCAAGATAAACACACAAAGAACAGCTGTGTCCCTGAATGCCTGCAACAACCAATAAGAAATATCCCATTCATTAAAGACACAATAACCATTAGGTATGTAAAGGAAAAAATAACAAAAAAATAACAAAATAACAAAAAAATAACAAAAAATAAATTATAAATAAATATATAATTGAATATTTATGTATTGTATGATTACATAGGTATTATATATTTATAAATGAACTAGAACTACATTTACATGGAAAAAAATCTCTAAATAATAATAATATTGATTTTTTTAAAGTATACTATAAGACATCCGTACTGTATAGCATCACTGTGTAAAATATTAAATCTTACAAAATAATACTAAACATTGAAAAAATATATCTTGTTTTTGGATAAATACATATGTTTTAACAATATAAAAATGGCCTGGAAGGATTCATACTAACTTCAGGATAATATTCATTTATGAGAAAGATGAGCAAGGAATGAGATGAGGTGCCTTTAATCAGATATATAATATTTTGATTACATTTTTAAAATCTAAAGGAAATATAAAAAATATTAACATTATAAACTCTGGTGTTAGGCAGTACATGGATATCTGATTTATCATTTTCTAATCTTTTAGTATAGTTGAAATATTTGGTAAACAAAATAGAGACAAAGAAAGAAAGGAAAAGGAGAAGGAGAGAGGAGGCAAGAGGAAGAGGAGGGAGGAAAGTGGACATGGTCTTTGGACACAGAGTGCCCTGCAAGCTAATTGTGGCAGGTAGTGTGGTTTAGTGGAAGGAGCTTGGCTATGGGCTCAAGCAGACTTAATTCTAGGTCCTTTCAACTTGGACAAGTTAACTATTCTAGGACTCCATTTACCCACTTCTAAAATGGACAGATTAAAATGTAACTGACCATGTTCTATGAAGACTGTTCGGGGTGGTATGTAAAATGTCCTATGCAGTGTCCACCAGGTACACAGAGTGCTCCATGAATAATACAGCCTCCTCTCTCTTCTTTTTAGCAGTGGGAAACAATAAAGTCTGTGCAGAAATTATACCACCTGAACTCACTGAATGGAACTAAATTCCTCCTTCTGAGGCAGTCTTTTTTTTTTTATCTCAGTAAAAGTAATTTTGAAAAGAGATTAAATGCCTTTGGCATGAACAAAGATGCAGACTATAGAGAAAACCGTAGGGCTTTGGTTTCCACCAAAGCATCCATTATAAAGGTAGGTGAGGAAGTTCCCATGGTTCTGCATTTCAGCTCAAGTCACTTATTTAAGGAGATCACGGCACAGGCCCTTCACCCTTGGTTGTTAATGACCTTACTTTGAAGTACTGAATGGAACATGCAGAAGGGTCAATTGCAGACGCAATGACAAGAATTAAAGCGCAAAGCTCCCTAATGAGATCTGGGCTTATTTCTTGTAGTTCAAGGAACACTGTGGTTAATAGTTTGCAGCCTACAGGGTCAAACCCCTTGCAGAAGCAGAGGTAACTTAGGCAAGTCCTGGGCTGTATAAACAACACTGTCTGTAGTAGAAAGCTTGACCCTCCTTTTCTCATGCCAGGAAATTCTTGGAATGTAGCCACTGTCTGGTATTTATGGTTCCATAAGCGTTTGACTCTGAAAAGTCTCTAATTCTGGAAAATGGCCACTGGTCAGTTGTGAATGCACAAGCAGTAGGGAAAAAGTCACCCGTTAGAAGGAGAGAGAGGACAAAAGGAACAGCTTGTGAGGCTAAAAGTGTGGCAAGAAAGACGTCTACCTACAGAGGAAGGTGTATCTGCATGTTTAATATATACATACCAAAGTCCTAGATGTGTATTTCTACATATAGAAACTAAAATAGTGAAACAAATGCTTAAACATACAAATTTTTTTTAAATTTACCTTTTGTTTGTATAAAAAAATTGTGGTTTATAGTATTTCTTAAAATAGTAGAATAAAATAGTCTAAACTTAGGGCGCCTGGGTGGCTCAGTCATTAAGCGTCTGCCTTCGGCTCAGGTCATGATCCCAGGGTCCTGGGATCGAGCCCCGCATCGTCCTCCCTGCTCCGCGGGAAGCCTGCTTCTCCCTCTCCCGCTCCTCCTGCTTGTGTTCCCTCTCTCGCTGTCTCTCTCTCTGTCAAATAAATAAAATCTTAAAAAAAAAAATAGTCTAAACTTACATAGGCTTCTGTCCCTGTGTAAACTTATTTTCTTGAGCTTTTAGAGCTGAAAGGAACCTTGAGAGGTCCTTTCATGCATTTTTCTCTTCTTTGCACTAACAGGGATCTTCAGGGCAACCCAGACAATTGTTCACCTTACTGTTTAAAAAAAAAGAAAAAAAGACAATTTTTTTTTTTTAAGATTTCATTTATTTATTTGACAGAGAGAGGCACAGCAAGAGAAGGAACACAAGCAGGGGGAGTGGGAGAGGGAGAAGCAGGCTTCCCACTGAGCAGGGAGCCCACTGTGGGGCTGGAGCCCACTGTGGGGCTCGATCCCAGGAACCTGAGATCATGACCTGAGCCGAAGGCAGACGCTTAACGACTGAGCCACCCAGGTGCCCTGAAAAAAAAAACAATTTTTAAAACTTCCTTGGATATACATATCTCCATGTCTAAAAAAAAGAAAAGAAAAAAATCCTCCATTCTGAAATTCATTACCAATCCTTTCTAAAGGATTTTTAAATTAAGCATAGAGAATCACATAAGATACCTAACAACTGAATCAGAGGTAGTGGTTTCATACATTTTCCAAACATCTTGTCTCCAAGGTAACCTGTTCCTTCCTGACAGGCTGGAGGGCTAGAGAGAAGTGAGAAGATGGAAACATGATGAAGTCACATCCAAGGATGAGGTGGCCACTGGCTGATGGATCGATTCCGACAAGAATAAAACAATTCATAGGAATCAATGTCACCGGCCCGCAGATGCATCTCACAATTCCCGCTGCTCTGGAGAGGAGTTGCAAACACTGCTTTCTTTTCTCAGTAACACTAGCATCCAATAGTCAGATACTACCTTTTAAGCCTGAACTCCATAAGGGGGGTGGGGGGTGGAAACCCTGAACTCCGTAATAAAAAGTCACCCAGAGATCTTCAGCAGGTTATTCTGGCCTATAAAATCCAGGCAGGTGATGAAGAAATCAGAGGTACCTCGGCAGAAATGAGTGAGGGACGGGCCGGGCTAGGCAGGGAGAGATAGATAGGGGGCTATGTGATCAGGCTCACAGAAATCCCAAAAATGTGGAGGTGTGGGGAAAACCAGAGATAAGGGAACAAACTGGACCACCTTAATCTGGCCTGTGGGGTGGGTGTCTTTTTTATGATAATCACCTGTGACGAACAAAGAATAACCAGACCCTAAAAAGGAAGCAAGCCCCTGAAGGTGTTATCACTAGTCCTTGCTCAATGGTGATATCAATCGAGATGCTAAAAGGATTTAAGTTCTCTGGTTTGCTTTCTATAAAAGACCAACCCTAAAGGCCCCCAGTGGCAACCCTCTTGGGACCCCTCTGACTCCTGAGAGCTTTTTCTGTATCCTTGTTTAATAAACTTCTATCGCTTTACTCACCCTCCTTTGTCCGCAAGATTCATTCTTCCACTCTGTGAGACAAGAACCTAGCTCTATGGCTTCAAAATAACTGATATCTTGCTAGGAGTTTCTGGTATTATTCAAGGAAATGTGGAATCTCCTTTCCAAGAGTATTTGAAAATATCCAACTGCACAGGGATGTCCTCACCTGGGAAATGGCCCAAGTTTGAACAGTGGAGACTGGTTATTATAGGGCTGTTCGAGGTGGAACCACCCCAAACTTGGCCCGGTGTCATGCATTCTGCACTTTCGGTGGGTTAAAAAACGCAGGCAGTGTTTGTGATAGAAGGAAACTCAGTTCTTGGCCCAGTGGAACCCAGCAATTAATGAATTTATACATGTAGGACCTTTCCTGCTTCAGGTCAGCTTCCACTACAAACCCTGTGTCTGCTTCCTAACACCTACTCCCACCTGCACTACCACCAGCAATGTGAAGACACAGAGCTCCCAGTCTGAGGGAGTTAGGGCATCCTGGAGACAACTGGCCTGCAGAGGCAGAATACTCAATAATACCAGCTCCTGTTTCCTGAGCAGCCACTACATACCTAATACTGGACACTAGGCTGCATGTCAGTATTTTCATAAGATCCTAATGAGGGAGTATTATCATTATCCTTTTCTTTCTTATTTGAGAAAGAGAGCAAGCTCAGGGAAGAGCAGAAGGAGACAAGCAGAGTTTGAGCTGAGTGCAGAGCCCGATGCAGGGCTCAATCCCACGACCTGAGATGATGACCTGAGCTGAAATCAACAGTCGGATGCTTAACCGACTGAGCCACCCAGGCACTCCTATTATTATTTTCATTTTAAGAAGAAGGAAACTGAGGCTTAGAGAAGTTAATTTATTGAAGGATATGCAGTGAGTAAGAAGAGCTGGGAATCCAACCTTGGGAGTATTAACCTTGAAGTTGGTACTCTTAATACCATGTTCTACTGCCTAAATTTAGTAAGACTTTCCTACCAGCTAGATGTGGAAAGTTGGGCCAAAATCTATCTGAATCTTGACCTTTTTATGCACAAAACGTCTCTTCCTTTTTTCAAAAGAATTTTAAGAAGTCTATGTTAAGACACCCGGGCTACTTACTGGAATTAATAAGTGAACAAGGAGGGAGGGGGAAAGGTAGACTTAAGAAAGAAAGATGAGAGATAAGAGTGTGAGGGTGATAAAGATGCCTTTGTTATGTTAATGAGGAGGCTGGGAAAGCCCCTAGATCACCTAAGTGTGGAGGCTGGTCATCAGAAGAACCAACTAAGTGATTAGAAGGTTGGAAGTTTCAGTCCCATTCCCCCCCACCCCACCCCTGAAGAAGGAGACAGGGCGGGAGGTTAAATCAATTGCCGATAGCCAATGATTTGATCAATCTTGCCTGTCATGAAGCTTTCATAAAATCCCAAAAGGACAGGGTTCAGAAAGCTTCTGGCCGGGGAACAGGTAGAGGTGCTAGGAGAATGGCCCGCCTGGAAAGGGCATGGAAACTCTGAGCCCTTTCCCCACACCTTGCCCTGTGCATCTCTCCCATCTGGCTGTTTCTAAGTTAAAGCCTTTCATAATAAACCATAAACCAACATTCTAGTAAGTAAAATGATTATCTTAGTTCTGAGAGCTGCTCTAGCAAGTTAATCAAATCCAAGTTGGGGCCATTGGAACCTCTAATCTATAGTGGTCAGTGAGAACAGACCAGATGACAGCCTGGGCATTTGACTGGCATCTGAAGTGGGGGTGGGGCAGTTTGGAGAGACTGAGCCCTCAACCTGTGGAATCCGATGCTATTTCTGAGTCAGTTGTGTCAGAATTGAGTTGCATTGTAGGAAACCCAGCCGGTGTCCACACAGCATCCCTCATTTATTGGTGTGAGAAAGTGCCTCCCAACCACATGCACACATTGGAATGGGGTTCAAGGAGCATAAAAAAGCCATTCCTAGCAGTGGGGATGCCATATGCAAAACCCCTCAAAACAAGAAGTCAGTGTAACTGGAAATGAATCTCAAGTAGGAAAGTGAGGGGTATGGGCCTGGAGGGTTCTGGAGGTTATTCTGGGGAGTTTGGATTCAAGTCTATCCTATCCTTTAATTCAAAGGATATTGATCTATTGCCTAAACTTAACCAATACAAACAAGATTCCTGGAAACAGTAATGAAAAGTATCTGATGTAGAAACCTAGAGATGTAGAAATCGATTGAGGGTGAGTGTGAAAATGCTTTTGGAAAGCTAAAGTTTTAAACCAGTTTAGAGGCACCTGGATGGCTCAGTTGGTTAAGCATCTGCCTTCGGCTCAGGTCATAATCCCAGGGTCCTGGGATCAAGCCCCAAGTCGGGCTCCCTGCTCAGCGGGAAGCCTGCTTCTCCTTCTTCCTCTGTGCTCTCTCTCTCTCTCTCAAGTAAATAAATAAAACCTTAAAAAATAATAATAAAATAAAAAAAATAAACCAGTTTAAGTTATTACTGTGAGTGTTTTTGGGGGAAGGAGGGGTGTTTGTTTTCCTTTTGTTTTGTTTTGCTCTTGCCCTTCTCTCTGTCACTGGAGGAAATACACAAACTGAGGTGGCTGGCGGTAAGGCACATTATTCTAAGAAGCCCTGAAGGTGTTGTGGGGCTCTGATGCCAGGCTACTAAAACCTTCATTAATTCATCTGACAAAGCTTTATTAAATGTGTGGCAGTCACTGACACCAACTGGCCTTGGGTTCCTTGCTCATAGTACCCTGTTATTTTGTGACATTGTATTCTCTGCCCCCAACAGTGTGCTCAATTGCACAATTCCCCAGCTTCCTTCCCAGGTAGGGAAAACCGTTATGACCCAGTTCTGGAGAGCAAGATGTAAACGAAAGGTTTCTGGGGAAAAGGAGGGCTTACCTAATATTAAAGTGCCTTGCAGACCTCCAACTATAGGGGACATAACTGACTGAGGCCCCATCTGCTGCACTCTGAAATTTATCTCGATGTTTCCCAGGAGTCCATGCTATCCCTGGCTGCTTCCAGATCACAATCCAGTGCATCAGCAACATTCCTGGAAGACCGGAGATTACTGATGGGTGACTCTGGCCAAGGGCTCCTTGACACTTTTGCCAGACTGGATTACAGTCTAGGACATACCCAACTTGCCTTCTGTCTCACATTTGGAAGCAGACTTGTATTGTGATCTGACAACGCTCTTACAAACCTTTTCCCACTTTCTCTTACAGGCGTTTCGTGGTGAATACTGTCTTGGCATCTGCTTCTCACAAGACCCAGACTAACACAGAAAATATGTAATGTATGATATGTTATAAGAAAATCTCCAGGATATATTGTTAAGTGAAAAAAAAAATCAAGTTTCAGAACAGTATGTAAAATGTGCTACCTCCTGTGTTAAAATGAAGGCGAAATAAGAATAATATGAATGTGTATTTGTTTTTGTATGCAAATACAGTGGTTATTTATGATGGTGGGTTAGAGTAGGACCTGGAAAACAGATGGAAAATGGAGAGGAGGAGAAATTCTCTTTCTATCCATTTTTGGTTTTTAACTAAGTGAAGATACTATATGTACATTTTTTTAAAGATAAAAGAGTCAATGTCTTAAGAAACTAATACAGATTTTCAGGGTTCTGGTTGCTCTGGAACATGTGACACATATTCTTAATAAGGCAATTTAAGAGTTGGAAAAGCTTTTTGTAAGCTATAAGAAGACATCAATTACTCAACGCAGTTGCATGCTAGAGCCCCAAAGCAGCAACACTCCTTGAGAAGCTGAGAAAACTATTTAACACCCTTCTAACAGGATTCTGCCACCACTCACAGTACACACAGCCACATCAACAGAGCCTCTATTCAGAATCTGAAGCTAATGTCTTCTGAATCGATTCCTGCTTAAGTTTAAATATGTGGCCATATAACCTTCCATTCTAATCCACAAATCCTAAAGATGGCAAGTCTCATGATGACCTGGATTAATTTCCAGTCAAGGAGGTGGTTGCTTAATGGGAAGCAATGCTGTTCCCCTGCTGGGCACATCATCAGGAGCTGTAAGATGGGCTTTCTCATCTACCTCAAACCAGTTTGCAAGACTATGATACTTGTAAGAATGGATGTCAAATTATAGATAAAAATGCTTTACTAATAGGCCTGATAAAAGTTTTATTAAGGCTTGATAAATATTCAGTGGTAGACAGTTTTGGAGAAAAAAGTGTTTATGGTCTTTCGTGCATTTCGCATTAGGGGAGAAATTATTTGATTGGGGGAGAGAGGGTGGGTAACTTATACTGTCAAGCTTAAATCTTTCAAAATTTTAGTAATTCATCTAATATATTTGGGAAAAGAGACTGCAGATGGTTTTAAGAGTAATGGTATAGGAAATTTAGGCTATACAATTACTCTTTTTTCCAACCGTCTAAAAATTATCTGTCATGTCTCCAAAGATGAATCCTGTGTATTATAAAGTAGCTGTGTTCTGTAAAGAAAATTTTACCATCTGGAGCCCATTTCCCTATTAACTCTGGTGAGAACTTTAGAGGTTTTTTTGAGGATGGTATTGGGAATAAGGGCTACTCTTTATTGAGCTCCTACCACGTTCTAGGCCCTATGTTAGAAACGTTACATATATTATGTCCAAATTTCATAACTATGAAACACTATGAGCTAGGTATTATTTTTCCTTTTTCTGCAGATGAAATCAAGTGACCTAGATGGGGCAGAACAAGATTCGAACTCAGGGCAATGTGGCTGCAAAGCCCACACTCTTTCCCCGTATGAATTGCCTTACGGCACAGACAAGGGGCATATACCCCTCACGGTATCTGCCACAAAACAGACAACTGGAAATTTTTAGTTTCCTTGGTATTTGTGCTTTATTCTCTAGGCACGGAATTCACCCATTTATCCAGAAGTTGTCCTGATGATTGTATTTCTGTCCACCCCAGTTGGATTTGTAGTGGATCCAGGGAAGCCCAGCAGGTGAATGCACTCTTCCATGTCATTTGGGTCATATTTTCCAGCCAGATTGGAACCAGTACCACTGAGTCTCACTCTTTGAGGTGAGGCCTCCACATTGTAGGGAAGACAGAGCCAGAAGTAGCTCTGCAGGAAGACTTTCTCCATCAACATCAGAAAATGAATGTTCCATAGACAAGGTTGTTCAGCACACCTCAAGGGCATCACCATGGCCCAGCTCTAGTTACCACCCGCCAGGCCTCCAAGGAAACCTGAGTTCATGGGATGTTAATAAGAGCCCTGGGGAGTTAAAAACATAGGAATGAAATACCTCAGAATTCCTACTTTTGGACACTGGGTACCATTATATGGTATGTTATTTAAAATTTTATTTTACTACATAACACCTTGCTACATGGCAATAAAAAAGAAAACATAATCCGGGAGGTGTGTTCAAAATGAAAAGTAAACACATTATTAATTATTTTTTGCATATCCTTCTATCTTAAACTTTGTAATCACATATAAAGACATATCCTTCATACGATACTCATTATTCTGCATCTTTTCACTAAATGATCTTTGAGATTTTGCTATATATATAAGGACGTAAAAATTGCACCAGTCAAGGTTGCCAGTTGTAAGCAACAGAAATCTGTCTGGTTGAAACAGATGATGTTTATAGAAGTTAAAATGGATACTTGAAGAATTGAGAAGGCCTGAGCCCCAGGCACAGAATCCTCCCCACAGGGGCCATTCTGAAACTTCAGGGTGAAGCTGGTCTGCTCAAGGCGCCACTGCTGGGTGTCTGGGGCCACTGGGACTTCCTCAGTTGCCATCTCTGAGACTGCCTGAGCCCTATGCCTCCTCCTGAAACATTGCCTCTGCTGCCCCTGCAGGAAGAATGAGCTCCCACCTCTATCACCAGCCTCGTCAGAATGGACTCCTCAGCCCCACTTCTTTGCCTCACAAGCTTCCACTTGAAAGCCTGTGGTAGTTTGTTCTGAAGGGGAGAGTCTAAGACCATCACAGTGAAGGGAGGCTCTCCAGAAACCACAAAAAGCCACAGCGCCTTACCGGTGAGGATCTTTCCTCCAAATTAAGTCAGTGGGAGTAAGGGACAGGTGGGGCTAGGTAGGGAGAGATAGATAGGGGGCTATGTGATCAGGCTCACAGAAATCCCAAAAATGTGGAGGTGTGGGGAAAACCAGAGATAAGGGAACAAACTGGACCACCCTGCCCTAGGCGGGGGGGGGGGGGGGGTCCTGATAATCACCTGTGACGAACAAAGAATAACCAGACCCTAAAAAGGAAGCAAGCCCCTGAAGGTGTTATCATTAGTCCTTGCTCAGTGGTGATATCAATCGAGATGCTAAAAGGATTTAAGTTCCCTGGTTAGCTTTCTATAAAAGACCAACCCTAAAGGCCCCCAGTGGCAACCCTCTTGGGACCCCTCTGACTCCTGAGAGCTTTTTCTGTATCCTTGTTTAATAAACTTCTATCGCTTTACTCACCCTCCTTTGTCCGCAAGATTCATTCTTCCACTCTGTGAGACAAGAACCTAGCTCTCTCGCATCAAGTGTCACCTGGAACATACTGATTTCAAGTCAGGGATCACCTGTATCTGTTAAAGGCTGGGTTCCTGGAGAATAGTTGGGGAAAGAAGGAAAAAGAGACTTCTTTTGTTGAGTCTAATATTTAGCCTTACGATGAGAGTAATGCTGCATAAAAGTGTCTCCCTTATAAAAGCTCTCCAATAATTATCACAATTTTATCTCCTTCCCACCTTCTAAAGTGGGGCGATGAGGAGACACAAGACCACACCAGCTCAACAGCACTACCTTTAATTTAGCATTTCTCATCATGCAAGACATCAACAAAACCTGTGAAGTTGGGCAAGTAGAAAGAGGTGACGTTGCTTGTTTAAGGTGGAGTTGTGTTTGCAACATGCATGCAAGCATCCAGATTGGGTGCAGACAAGTCATAGATGGGTGTGCTCAAAGTGGGGTCCCAGGGCCAGCAGCATAAACATCACCTGGCAACTTCATAGAAATGCAAATTCTTGAGGCCCACCCTAGACTTTCAGAATCTGAAGTTTGGGGGGTGGGGAGCAGGTCCCAACAATCCCCTTTTTAAATTTATTTATTTATTTATTTATTTATTTATTTATTTATTTATTTATTTTTAAGATTTATTTATTTGAGAGAGAGAGCACAAGTGAGGGAAGGGGCAGAGGGGGAGGGAGAGGGAAAGAATCTCAAGCAGGCTCCCCGCTGAGTGCAGAGCCCGACTTGGGGCTTGATCCCACATCCCTGAGATCACGACCTGAGCCAAAACCAAGAGTCCCACACTCCGCCGACTGAGCCACCCAGGTGCCCCCAACAATCCACTCCGAAGAGACTTGAGGTGATTCTAATATAGGTTACTGTTGAAGAAGTGCACTGTGTAGAAAAAAGCTGCCAGACTTCAGCTTTTATCCCTCCAATGGCAGTCCCTGTGTGCACGTGGCCTTGAAGAAGAAGACAGAAGAGGACTCACTGTCCCCCAAAGCAGCCACAGATAGTGCCCTGGCCAAGCTCGCCCTGCCCAGGACTCATGGTAAACTGCCAAAGCAGATACCTGGAGCGAATTTGACTTTCACCCAAGCTCTTGCAAGTTTTGCTGTGACTTTAACTCTGACATACCTATTTAAGAAAGAGGTGTTCAAGGCATGTCTATTTACACATCCACATACATAACTGTGTCCATCAGTAAAACCACCTGCAGCGTATAGCTGTCCAAGGGAAGTGAAAGATTTGCCTCCATTAAGTTTGCTCACTGTGTTGCAACTATATTTTTGGACTTCCCTTATCACAGCGTGACGTCCATTTGCACAACCGCATTTTTCCAGTGACTGAAAAGTGATCGCCGCAGCTTGGCAGCCTACACTGCAGCACAATCATTTATTTCTCACAGCACTCCATCCTGGACGTTCCCATTGAGCACAGAGCCTTTGAAGTCCATGGTGCATATAATTCAGCTGACAGTGGATTGGATTGGAGTCCATCTAAATAAAGCCCAAGCCTGAGCCGGCATCAAAATATCTCCCCGCATAATTGGCAAGCACTATTATTCTACTGAACTATTTTTTTTTTTTAAAGAGAGACATTTTCTTGGCTACATATTTTATCGACTTTTGCTATAATGAATTTCTCTTTACTTTTAAAGGTGTTTTAGTTTTTTTCTGAGTCAAAATCTTCTTCCACTCTAACAAGCTCTCAAACTTTGCCTCGGTTTATGTTTACTGATCTGCCCACTGGAAAAAACAAGGGAATATTTTAAATAATTTCTCAGGCTTTTTGACCTATGAAGAGCACTTTGGTGTCCCTGGAGCTTTTCCATCTAATTTGCTTAAATCCTTTTTAAACTGGGGTTCATTTACTTAATGTTTGATGTCTGCATTGACTTCCTAAAGCTAATTTCAGAAGACAGGGGCGGTTCCAGGAGAGAGCTTCTTCTCTGAATGGCCCTATAAAAATGAGAGAGGATGGGAGGGAAATTTGGAAACACGGAGACCAGGGATGCTAAAGACCAGGGATGCTAATTTATTGTAGTGGTAATGTGGTAAACACGGAAATAGTCACAACAATAACCCATAGCTTTCTACTTCTTCCCCTCATGGACCCTAAGTTAGGATATGAAACATTCTGCCTATGTTGGTATGTTTAACTCTGTGTTGCAATATAAGTAAACCTAGCCTAAGAAACACCTGGGGTAATTTAATAATAAAGCAGGACACAGAGGATGCTAACAGTTGGCACTAGGGCATAAAAACACAGAGAATATAAAATGTAATAGCAATTTCAAAATGTAATACAATTGCATGAAAATGCAATTAAATCAGGTTGGATAAATAGCTTCCAGGATATAATAGCAAGAAGAGAGAGTTCATTTCAATGAAGTGAAAATGGCAAAAAACTGAATAAATAATTTAAAGCTGGAAATGAAAAAAGTTCCGTGTGGAGTTTGGGAGACAATTGAGCTCATCTGACCTTGTGCAAGTCGGTTAACCTCCTGAGGCTTTACTTTCCTTATTAGGAGAAGGAGGGGACAGGAGGGAGGGTTAGACTACATGATCTCAAAGGTCTATTCAAGTTCTAAATTCCTCTCCTGGGCATGGAAGAGAATGGAAATGTAGGGCATCAACACAACAACATTAATGGCTCTGGAAAAAAAAATGCACTTACACAAACTGTGAATTTGGGTTTCATATGAAGCATTGATTTTATCTGCTGGGATCTCCTGTTATTCTTTATAAATATAAAAGATAAGAGCAAATGCCTGCAATGGCCGAATTTCCCTGTTTCCATCTTAGTCTGGCTACAGTTTTCCCTTATCTGGGGTTACAAAAAGGCAGTCTGCATACAGATAAAACAGTCCATGTGGATAATGCTAAGTGGAAGTTTTGGGCTCAATCACTCTCTTTCCTTTCTGCCCTTCTGCCACTTTTCATTCACCTGATCCTCCAGAGTAGGAAAGTTAGCTGGGTGCTAATCAGTGAGTAGGGAAAGGGGAAGCCTGCGTTATTGCAACCCAAATGGATCATGGATCATGGGTCAAGCAAGCAAGGACTCCAGTGAGAGTTGTTAGAGATTTAATTCATTTAACTACAAAGACATGGTGAGGGAAATGAATGCCCTCACGCAACACATATAGACACCAGTCAATCACAGACCGAGGGGCAAATACTGCATTTATAATGGTTATTTATAGTGGAGGATATTCGGAAGAAAGGCAGGCAGGGGCAAGGGGCCCCCATCCTAAGAGGAAACTACCCTTAAAAGGAAAAAGATGCCATCCTGTTATTCTACACCACCCTAGAAGGAGCCCTGATAGGTAGATGAGTGCATGGACAAAAACCTGATTGGGTGACATGCTCACGGAGGGTTAATCAGATTAAAACAGCCTGCCAACATTCTCATAAAAACTCCTAGATTTAGAAACTCCTGTGGCAACCCTCTGGGGTACCCTCCCTCTTCAGGAGCTTTGTACCGTCGCCCAATAAACTTTGCTTTGCTGGCCACCACTGCTCGTCTAGTCTACCTCTTCATTCTTCGAAACGGCGGACCAAGAACCATGGGCACTAAAAGAAAAGAAATCCTGAAACATTCATAAATCCACAGGATCTTGAGAAAAAACAAAGAGGTGTCTTTTTGGCCCACATTATGTTTTAATAGAAATAAAAAAAACTAATCAGTACTCTGGTCTTCATTGTCATTTGAGGATCTATTTTCTACGCTTCTCTACTCCCAAGTAACTAATCAACAAACATGAAATTTAAACCCAAACTCTGTAAATGAAAGGCTGTTGACTACGCCCAATGGTTTAATACTTCAATTCCTGATTGAAAATGCATCTATTTGCCAGTTATGTGCTGCTTCTAACAGTTGGAAGATGATTTAATAGCATTATTAGTTTCTCCTTAGTTGAAGAAAGACAGAGGGTGTTCTGGAGATGTATATCACCGCAACGCGATCGCCAAGAGACCGGGTGATGAATCCTGACATCGGACTACCCAGGTTTGAATCTGGGTCTGTCACCAGCTACATCCCAAGACCTGACTTGTACTGCCCACGTGTCTGTACTCACCCACCTTTGTCCCACATTTTTTCTTAAACTCTTCTTTCCAGATTATCTCTTAACTCAGGCAAATGGAGAGTGAAGCCATCCCTTGAGCAGTAATGACTGCCCTCATACGACCTCGAGCCACCCCAGACTACCCAGACCAGTTTGAGCTTAACCTGTGACTCTCACCTGCACAGATGGACCATAGAATGACTTCTAGAATGACCGACAACTACCTTTACCTCATTATAATACTAAAATCTCTGCCCCAGAAGGAGCACAAGCCTCATTTACATAACATACAATGTGTACGTAGGCGTGTTTCCTGAAGGCACACGCGTGACCTTATACCCACCTCTACACACGATGACAAGGCTTCCCTCTCTAAATATTCATCCTAAGCCTAAATAAAAGGTACCCATCCACCCTTGCTCTGGAATTCATGGCTTTGGAAGTTATTCCCTGTGATCTCCTTACTTGCTGCAAGTAAAGTTTTCTTTGTGCCACAACTCAACCAAGGAGAGAACTCACTTTGGTTCTGATATAGGTTCCTTCCTAGCTATGTGACCCAGGCAACATACCTAGGTATTAGTGTCCACAAATGTAAAGTAGGTAATATTAACAATAAGCACCTTTCTCATAAATGTATTATGGTGATTAAATGAGCTACTAGAGGGTAGATGTTTGGAACAGTGCCTGGAATATAGTTAAGTACCCTGTGTGAGCAATTATCACAAGAAAGAGGTTTTGGGAGAGCCAACAGTAGCAATAGCAATAGTCCCATATCTTAATTTCAGGACTCAAATAGTTCTGAATTATGTGCAAAAGTCACAATTACAGAATATCTGTCTAATATCTTGTCCTTCTAGATAAATATTCCCCATCCCCAGTTGTATTATAGATTATTTGCAAAGGAGTTTGAAAAGGAATCCTGTGAGCATATACTACGAGCTATTGTTGGTGTTTTGCTTATGGGAGCCAGACTGGGGAAATTATAGTACATTCCCAACAGAGACACTTGAGCTTGCCTGGTTCTCTTCAGGATTCAATAACATTCTCAGGTTACCAAGGATAAGACGAGTTAATCTTACAGGAATATAAGGAATAAATGTAGCTCAGGAAGATGTCTAGCTTTAGAAAACAGCTTATGAAGAACCAAATTATCATTCAGAATAGAACCACAGTCTAGAAGTTTCCTTTTCTCATGACTCGGCTTCTCCAGCTCCAATTTCTCTTTCCACTTGTTTCCACTACTTGAAAATTCCCACAAAATATGATCAGTTTGGTTAGGTTTTGTGTTTTATTTGTGTGCTTTGTTTTTGTAGGAGAAAATGCATCCATTCGACAGAGTTTCTAATCCAAAGCCTCCAAAAGGTCCCCCTCTACCTTATTCATAGTCTTAAATTCAGGCACCGATCCCTGGTCTAATTGGTTGTGTTCAGTAAAAGAATCTTGCAGTATAAAGCACAGCAAATCATATGCAAGGAATGGCTTCTTTGTTGTATTGTTCAGAAGGTGGAGGCTGTGGGTGTGGCAGATATTCATAATGTCATAAACATCTTTCTAGTGAGACCCACAAGATCTTTGAGAGGTTAGACTCAGATTAGGAGCCACATCTTGCTTTATTGATCATGATAGGCTAAAAGGCAAATGTAACTAGCCTATAAATTATCTCTAATTCCCCACTATTTTTTGATTTTTCCAAGGCCACAACTAACAAGTAGGTGTCTTAGCACTAAAACTAACAATGAAAAAAAAAAAAAATCCTAATAGCAGCAGCAGGAAAACTTCGATGCTGATGAGTTATACAGGATTTTACAAAATGTATAAACCAAGATAAGCTAAGTTACTAAACCAAAAATAGCTCAATTACTCCTAAGTACAAATAAATATTATTATGAAGAAGGTTCTTTTCAAAAGAAAGAATTCTGCCTCTCAAATAAGTTGAAACTTTGAAGTATAGAAAAGGCCAAAACAGACAAATGAACAGGTGCAGCCTGTGGCCATATTACTAATAAGACTTTACCTTTCCAGGTTTCACTTGTGCTCATCTCAGAACCAAGTTTCACAGGGCTTCAAAATATGCAAAACACATGAGATTTGTTCCACTTGGAAAGCCAAAAATTTACACACATGAAGATACTGAGTATTATTACATTGAATTTGTAATTTGTAATTATATTGAGTAAGTACATCAATGACATGGTTTGCGAATTCTCTAGGACAGTGGTTTTCAGTCCTGACTCTAGCTTAGACCCACCTGAAAGCTTTTAAACCATATAATGGCAAGAATATATGATTTAATTGATGTGAGGTAGTTCCACACATTGGTATTTTTATTAAATGGGAGTATTTATCAAAGTGCCCAGGATTCTTATATGCAACCAGGACTCAATGAGGTAGAGGGGATTCCTGTGAGCCAGAAGAGTCTGATAAGACTGTGAGAAAAGGTTTTAGAAAAGACCCTTAAAGGATTCTATGGATGTAAGAGAGGCAAAGTCTATTCTAAGACGAGGAAAGTTTGAGCAAAATTGAGAATCATATTGTGATAAGTGATTTGTTTTGTGACTATGTGAGGTAGTTATGGTGGAGCAGGAGTACAGAGAAATACAAACAACAAATTGAGGATTTGGAGCTTAACAAACAAACCAGGGAGACTAAAGGAGGAACAGCAGAGGCCTTCAAAGGAAAAGCCAACAGGACTCTGGAACTGATTAGATATAGCTGTTGAAGGACTGGGACATCATCAGTTCTCTATTGCTTTGAAAATATGAAACATTTTTTCATTCTGAGGGATTCTCTGATTCCACTCAAAGCTCAAAAAATATATATCAATTTAATGTTTGTATGCCTAGAGTATCTAGTTAATGCTTGGCCACAGTGTCACCTCTGGCTGGGGGGTTCTACTCTGAAACAGGATATAACCAGTCTATGAAGTCTTTAATATTGGGGAGTCAGGAAATAAAAAATAAATTATAGTTATTTCCTATTTTTCAAGTTCATATTACTCCAATGAGTAATATCTGTACTATACATCATGTACAAGGACATATTCTTTCTTGAAGCTTTCTGTATCATTTAAAATTGAACTTCTAGTTGGGTGGCTTTTGGTCTAGGTGCAATATCAGAAGACAGCAATCTCATCTTTATGAAAACCTTGAAATTATATGATAGAGGGAAAGTAGCAATGGATTTAAATCAAGTTCTCTCACCAAATAACTGTCTAGACCCTGAGCCAGTCAGTTAACCTTTTGGGACTTCAATTTCCTCATCTGTGAAATCAGGAAAGTGACCCGGATGAAGTCTAACATTCTTTCTAACTCTAAAATTCTATGATCCATTTGCTCCCTTAAATTCTCTTTCACTGGGTGGTTAAAGGTTTTGAAAATAAATATTCTTAGGCTTAACGACTTCTCTTAAGATCTTTTTTTTTTTTTAGTCTCCCAGAATTTGTTTTCTTTCTATTTAACATATGTTAAAGCAAATATTGAATGAGTTTACTCAGTGTACTCAATGGACAGGGTGAGATGGGAGTTGATCTCAAAACTTTCCAAGTAAATAGCCAATTGTGTTGCCACCACCATTGCCCAATCTCATCAATATCTCCTTTTCTGGTACAGTCAGAAGCTAAGAATAGATGTTCTAGAAATGCCATACCCTCTAATTTTCCTGTAAGGATTTCCCTCTGTGTTCCTTCCCTGCCAAGCATTTTCAGGGCTCCATGAAAACAAAAATGTTGCCTTCATTCAAATAGAAGGAATTTTTGATACTCATTGCCTGGATTGTGATCATGAAAAGGATAAAAGGCAGAGACTAGAGTTGACAGGACAGAGTGCAGAGATCATTCAGAAATGTTTACCATGACCCTAATATAGTATAGTTAAAAACAGCATTCTTACGGTATAACTGCCAAAGTGACTTGGGCCAATGAAAGTGTAATAGTGTGATATTGTAATTTTCAATAAGAAATATATGTTTGACAGAGCTCTTAAAACCCCTGGAATTGGGCACCTGGGTGGCTCAGTTGGTTAAGCGACTGCCTTTGGCTCAGGTCATGATCCTGGAGTCCCGGGATCGAGTCCCACATTGGGCTCCCTGCTTAGCAGGGAGTCTGCTTCTCTCTCTGACCCTCCCCCTTCTTGTGCTCTCTCTCTCTCTCATTCTCTCTCTCAAATAAATAAATAAAATCTTTAAAAAACAAAACGAAACAAAAAACCCTGGAATTTCCTAAGTGATATGAGTGATAAAGGTGCTTTTTGTTATGTTAATGAGGTGCCTTTTGGCCTGCAGCCTGAGGATGGGGGAAGAGGGGGCTTGTTGCCAGAAGAACCACCAGGTGATTAGAGGGTTGGAAGTTTCAGTCCCACTTCCCACCTTCACCTCCCCACCCTTAAACCCTGGGAAAGGAGGGGAGAAAGACTAGAGATTGAGTTCAACCAGCAGTGGCCAATGATTTAATCAATCATGCCTATGTAATGAAGCCTCCATAAAAACCCAAAGGACAGTGTTTGGACAGCTTCCAGGTTGGCAAATGCAGAGATTTGTGTAGAGTGGTGTCCTGGAGAGGGCATGGAAGCTCCAAGCCCTGTCTATGAACCTCAACCTATTTACATTTTCATCTGGATGTTGATTCATATCCTTCCATATCCTTTGTAATAATCCAGTAAATCAAATGTTTATCTGAATTCCATGAGCTACTCTAGCAAATTAATTGAACCCAAAGGGGGACTGTCTTGAGAACCTCCAGTCTGTAGCCAGTCGGTGAGAAGCACAAGTGATAACCTAGGCTTGCAATTGGCATCTGAATCGGAGGGCAATTTTGTGGGATTGAGCCTTTAACCCATGGAATTTGATACTACCTCCTGGTAGATAGTGTCAGAATTGAGTTGAATTGTAGGACACCCAGCTGGTGTCTGGAGAATTGCTGGGTGTGTGGAAAACCTTACACACACACACACACACACACACACACACACACATGCATACATGCTGAAATAGGTGATCAGAACCATTATAAGTAGTAATGACAAGTTAGGTCATGCAGTAAGCAACCCCATAATCAACAACAGTTTTTTTTCTTGCTCAATCTACATAGACTCTGCATATCATTTGCATCTGAACACCCAGGCCAACAAAGTAGCTCCTATACCAAATGGTTACTGCCAGTGTGCCAGAGCAGACCAAGACCCTCAGGTCTTGAAGCAGCAAATAAATTCTCAGCTCCAAAGTGACACACAGCATTTCCCTTTACAATACATTTTCCAGAACTAGTCACATGGCCCCTATAGCCACAAGGGCCCAGGAAAGGCAATCCTACAGTGTGTTTAGGAGGCAAAGAGCTGGAAATAATCAGGGAGTGGCACCAATGACTACTCTAGAATGTAACCTTAGAGATAATATTTACATACTAATCTCCTAGCGGAATCTGAAGTTTTGAATCACTGGAAGTCCTACCCTGGTGCCTAGGAGAATTCCTATATGTCAAATAAATGAATTTTAATAGACTAAAGATCTTAGGCTCTATCTCCTTAAGAATCATTTGTGTTTATCATTATATTATCATGTCCATGGATAAGAGGCCCTGAATAAAACTGAGTGAGGCCAGATGGTAAAGGATTGACTTCAGCCAGTATCACAAAAAAAAAAAAAAATTCCAAGTTCTTTACCCACCCTGCAAATGTATTATCCAGTTAGCATTTCTACATACACATTTGAATTGCCTCCCTTTTAGAATAAATCCATGCAAAAATTCATTAGGAAAAAGAAAAAAGGTACTACCTTGGTAGGCATTGTTTCTTTGTTATTTCACACATCCTATGACCCAGAGTTTATATTTTGTAGAATGGAAAAGAAGCAAGATGTGAAACCTCACATTCTGAGCTGGTCTCAAATATGAGAAAATATGGAAAATTGTCTGTCTTCTGCATTTAACCCACAACTCACAAGGACTCAAGATATTTGTTGTTTCATTTAATGTTAAAAAAGTAAAAGTTGAAGGGTAGCCATGAAAGTGATTCAATCAATATGATTAATATGGAGATGCATGCTATTTCAAACTTTTAAAATCCATATTGTAATCGCAATTTAGCTGGACTAAGTTTCTTCATTGATTAACTGTAGATTAATTGCCCCTTCTCTTTTTCATTTTGTATGGTCTTAGAAGTACGATTCTGGTTAAAGAGCAAATTCCTTTTCCCTGTAAGGAAATGGCCCAGGCTAGAAGAAACTACAGGAATGGTTGTCTCCAGTGCTTTCTCTTTAGAACTCCCTGTCTTCTATCTGGTCTGTTGCTCTTCTTGTCCTCTTTTTCCTTGAGTCTGATGGGGCCCCAGGGATTCCAACTGGCTTCAGAGAAAGGTGATTTCTGACAAGGAGTACTGAGCTCTAGACACTCTATTCATCTTCAATTCAACATGCAGTCAAAGACAGAAGCCCAGGCTAACACTGGAGTAGTTCACAAGCTTATACAGATTTCTAAATTTAAACAATCCTGGGTCAAATCATGAGACTCCAGGGGCTGGGATCCTTAGTCCCTTTTAGAATCTGTCTCATTTCCTTCTCTTCCTACCCACTTCCTTTCCCCCATTCACTTTAACCTTTCTCTTTGTAAAAATATTTTGTTACAATTGATACATGCACATAATATATGCAATGTAAATATATAATTAAGCAAAATAATGAAATAAATAGTCATGAATCCAACACCATAATTAAAAGTAGAATGTTATCAATCTCACTATGCTACCTGTGGGTTCCTCCCCCCACAATCCCATTTTCTGCCATTCACCACCTTCATGCATTTTGTGTTTATTGTTTTATTGCTTTTATTTATAGTTTCACCACATACATAAATATCCCTAAATCAATGGTTTTCCAACTGCAGGTTATAACTATGAAATCAAAATAATGGGTCACTACCAGAATTTGGTTTTCGTGATATACAATACAGTGGAATGGAAATTGCCACAGTACACTGGGCATGGTGAGGGTAAGTAATATGTGTGCTTGTGTGTGCTTGTGTGTGTGTGTGTGATTGTTTCCTACAGTGGTCCATGGATCATAGTGTAAAATGGATTTCTTCCTTTGGCCAATTGTCAAATAGTTTTTAAAAATACTGCCCTAAATACTACATTACCAATTCTGTTTATTTTGAGCTTTATAAAAATTGAAAATGCTGTATGTATATATTCTTTAGTGACTTGTTCTTTTTGGTCTAAGTTTCATTTATGTTGATTTATTTTTACTGCCAAATTATATTCTATTGTAGGACTATAATGCAATCAATTTATACAGTCTTCTGTCACTCATCATTTGGGTTGTTGCCAATATTTCATTATGACAAAAAGTGCTGTTGTGAATATTCTTGTGATCTCCTGATGTACTTGTATAATTGTTTCTGTAGAGAATATATCTAGAAGTGGAGTTGTTAGATCTTAGGGTATGTGCATGATGTTACATATGATAATACAAAAATATCTTCTAAAATGATACCTTCCTTTGTGTACCTTTTCCTCTTCTACTCCCATAGGCACCCAGAAAATACCATCATGGTCTAGAATTCACAGCTCTGCACTAGTACTCTGAAGCTACACTGACCCTAAAAAATTTTTTCCTAGTGCCTTCTCTGCCACACATGCAAGGCATTTTCCTACCTGAGCTATGAAACACTTTCTTTGAGATGGATTCTTTTGTAATTCTGATAGAGGCCTGAGCAGCTCTGGGCCCCTGAGAAGTCTCTCCCTTATCCATGATCTGTTTGATTCTCAGGAAGAGTATCATACAACTAGCTGCCATTAAGTCAAGCCCTGTCCCTAAATTTAACTTGAGTTCCCTAGTATTTGTCGAGAACTGCGAAGGGTCTGAGATTTTACCTGACTTGCAAAATAAGATACTCCGCCATAATTTCACGGATTGCTGGCAGAAGACAGGAGAATTCCGGGTCATAAACAAAGATGTTTATTACTCACAAAATAGCAGTAGCCCAAATATCAGCATTTTTTTGCCCAGGTCCCCTAGCCCCAATATCCACAGGGCAACATGAAGAGGGCCAGGTAACACCTGCACAGGCAGTGGGTTGTATTACAGAAGAGGAACTCTCAGGTTAGGGAACCTGAAATTCTTACACTGGATATAATACAGAGTCGCTGTCCATTGTTCCAGAGTGATACACTTATCTATTATCTTCCAAGGCTGAAAGTAACCCTACCCTTTGCTGCAGAGAGGGACACTATTTCTATTTTCCAAGGATGTTTGCTATACAAACATCCCTAAAAAGAGACTACAGGAAAAGGCAATCAGTTCCTCTGATCAGAAGACAGGCAGACATACGGGAGATCCACGGAGGATTACCTCTCAATAGGAGAATTCAGATCTAAATGTCCTTGGAGAAAGACATCAACTTACCTGCATTAAATTACTGTCATCCGATTTTAAGAAGGACATTTCTATTTCATTGTTTTTTTTCTAAATCTTCTCTATATTAGGATAATCTAGATTATGCTGCAATAACAAACACCTCCCCAAATTTCAGAAGTTTAATATAAGGCTTTTTATTTCTCACATTAGTCTGCACAAGGCTCTGTCCCATACTGTCACCTAAACCGATAGAACACTACCCTCTTATAGATGCAACATGTACAGCGTCATCGCTTCAGTTGCCCTGACATCAGAAGAGAGAAAGACTCATGCATAGGCTTTTCACTGCCTTATTCTGGAAGTGACACATGTCACATTTTGTTAGTCCAGACTGTTGACATGACCATGTCTAATAGCTAGGGTGCTGGAAAATGTGGGCAAATTGATGGAATACTGAGTGAACACTCCTCTCTCAGCCACACTCTATTTGGACCTCCCAAACATTTTCCTATTTTCTGTCTTATGGGCAATTCTAATCCACTTCTTACCTTAGATTACCAGATCTGCTTTGTCCAGGTTCTATAGAAATCTTTTTGATGATATGTTTAGTCCTCCAGAACATGAAATCACAATCCTATCCCTATGCATTTTTTATTAAATGGGCTTTATGTTGGTCATTCTTTACCAATTCTTTACAAAAATATACTTTCCACCAAAGGGAAAGGAAGTTTACCCTATCAGAATCTGAGTTTCTTCTTGGTTTGATCTACTGTATGCCAGATATTAAGCTAGACTTCAGGAATAAAGAGATTTAAAAACAGGTGAAAACCAGGATTCTAAGAGTCCACAGGAGCAGTGAGAGACACATGTAAGCCAATACGGTCAAACAACAGTGTGGGATATTTGCTTTAACTGAGGTGTGCATAGGGTCCTGTGGGACCTCAAAGCAGAAGGTATTATAGCCCAGATCAGGGAGTTTTGAGAAGATCTTCTGATTCTCCAGGACACAACTGCAGTGAATGTTGAAGGACAAGTAACAGTCAGTTATGCTTACCAAAAAAAAAGTCAAGGTGGCTGGAAATTCGGTCTAGAGGTAGAAAATAATTGGACCAAGGGCAGAGGCAAGTACTTTGGTATAACTGGGAGCAGGTGAGTATTAGGTGAGTATTAGGTTATAAGAGATGCAAATGGACAGAAGAGGCCAAATAGATTCTGCATGAAAACAATGGGGAACTATTGAAGGATTTTAAGCATGATGGGAATTTTGTATTAGAAAGATCACTCCGACAGTAAGCTGAGGGATTAGAAGTAAGTGAGACTGAGTCGGTAGAAGTGATAGGAGGATTTTACAATATCTGGGATATTGTAAATAGAGAGGTTGAAGTGGATATCTATGATGTTAAATAGACACAATATCAGAACATGGTAATTAAATGGAGGTTGGGGATGTGAAAGAGAGAAGACTTAAGTATAACTCCAAATTTCCAAGATTAGAAGAAGAAATACAAATTCCAGTTTGAAAATAGAGTTTGCTCTTTGATTGGCAGCTATAGAACATCACGGCATATATTCTCGTGTGGAGCTCAGCTGAGGCCGTGGATGCTGACATCAACCCGGGCCAGGCAGATGAAGAGAGAAGAAAAAGCGGAGATCAGGGACATGACAGCATCCTAACTGAGGAAAACCACAGTAAGACTGTGTCTACCAATAGTATGTACAAGCTCCTTGTGCACTTACGAGTTAAACACTATAAAAATTTTTTAAAAGAATCACCAAAATACTTTTGAGATGTTTTGCCTCGCCAACTTTCACCTCCTAAGCGCATTCGGCATGAGCTCCATGATGAAGAAACTCAGAAACTTACAGGACGTGGCAAATTGGAAGCACTGTTAGTCACCGGCTAACACTAAATATATTTTATACTTCCAAAGCTCTTGTCTTCTCTGGTGCACTGCTGGAATAATCATGATAAACCTCACAGAAGTCCCAGGAGGTAGGAACCGAGCGTGGCAGTACTCTGTAGCATTCTTGTAAATAAGAACAGATGCTCATCCATCCATAAAACCATTCTGTGCCAGACTGCCTTAGGTCGTAGGGTGGTTGAACAAAGGAAATCCCAGTTTTCTACCTGTCCCGGCTCAAAGACATTGGCATTAGATGTAACTGCTGTTGAGCCAACTGGAGTTGGGAAATCTTGCACAGAGTAACACCTTGGGATATTTGAACCCTGCCAAGGAGCTCAAAGCACATCTGAGTCATTGATTCACAATACCGGGGAGTCCTTGTGGGATAGGAAATGGTTTTGTATACAATTTTAAAAGATCTGAAGCCTTAAAGTCAGCAAGTTAGTGGCCAAGCCTAAATCCCAGTAAAGTCCCTTTTTTTCCTAAACCCAAATACTTGGCACTATCAGAGAAGTGCCTAGAGGGATCTTGGAAAGTGCATGCTTTAAAAACTCCCCTGATGAGCTCCGTCACATCCCCAATTTGCTTGCTACAAAGCCATTTGACTCACCATCTAAAAGCTCTCAGAGAGGTGACCCCATCGTTGGCACTACGCCGCCCTTTCTTCTATCCTCTCCTGAACTGCGGCTACTCCTTTCAGCCTGGTTCCAAGCCAGAGACCCTGCTGTTTTTACTGGATGCAGAAAATGAGTAAGGAAGACTGACAATTCCCATCAACAAGTACGCTGGGACGTTCACATGTTGCTTTGCCATGGCACCTCACGACATTCTGAGCTCTCACTTCTCTCCAATGGGGATTATGATCACACTGTCCTGCCTCCAAGGCATATTCTGTGGTTACTTAAAGACTAATCTAAAAGCATTTAAGCTCAATTGCCTCATATAGTTTACAACTTTTGATAGAATAGAACATTCTCAAAAATATGCCTTTCAAATAAAAAAGAAAGAAAGAAAGAAAGAAAGAAAGAAAGAAAGAAAGAAAGAAAAAGAAAGAAAGAAAGAAAAAGAAAGAAACATCACTTCTTTAAAAACAGGAGAGTGGAAATTGCATCAGTCATTATCCATTCTACTCAGGGCTGAACTGTTCTTGCGAGAATCTTTTTCCATGGTGCTTTTACATATTGTATTATGCGACATCAAATCCTGTTTTAATGCAACATATTGATTCTCTTATAGGCTAGGGTATTATCGTCTTAAAGAGAGTCAAAGTAAATGATTAAATATAGTTTATGCATTGCAGTCACCAGCAATTTGGCATTCTCTTCTGACTGGTATGTTTAATGGCAGGCACTTTATACTCATGGCTAAGAAAGGAAAATAACAGACACCCCAAAGCCTCTTGCTGTTCCCACCCCACACCTTTTCACAAAAAGCTAACTGCATTAGTTTTAGATATACCATAGGCTTAGTTCCTTCAGGGTAGATTTATTTCACCACTATAGGTAGAGCTGAGAAAGCAAAGAGGAGAAAGTGAAAACATCCTTTATTTCCTCGATGAAACTTTTGTGACAATGGCTAGGGTTATGCTGATGTTCAGCAACCTTCAACATGCTTTCAGTCAAAGCACACTCGCTCCGTCGTTTTAGAAAGCACGGCTCTGAGGGAAAGCACCGTGGTCAGAATAGGATTTCCATACTGGTAGCAACGTATAAAATGCAGGCTGTGTTTGTATCACAGAAAAATGCTGACTGGAGAAGATCTGGGAGGACAGAAGAGATCAGAAGCACTGCTCACTGACTAATTTGGAAAGAGTGGTCTGAAAGCACCCTTACATGAATGGCACGGTCGCCTGTCTTCTGAAGGATACAAAATCCAAAGGGAGCAGCTCCCTGTGGAAATGGTTGGAGACTGCTTGCCTAGGATGGGTCCTTGAGAGCAACTATGTAATTCAGCTGGATTTGAGCTTTCTTCATGCCAGTCACTCCTGGGCCACCAGCATCTATCAGATTTGCCAGAAAGCGCAGTAATGGAGAAAGAAGTAGAATCAATATCATAGGGGTTATAAAAGTTGAAAATCAGAAGACATCACCACATAGAAGACAAAGAGGATGTTGGAAAGAGGCGTTTTCTTTAGGGCAGGAGTGTTTAACTTTTTGACTCATTTGGAGCTATCCCAAAGTTGGTATCCCAGGAGGGGACACTTCCTAAGGGTGCACCGTGTCCCTTCCAAGGATGATTCTTGAGAGATTGTCTAACTCAGCTTCTCAGTTTATGTTGAGAAACATAAGGTTTTGATCAGTTGCAATTTGGCCAAACTCGCTCAGTGGGTCCTTTGCAGAGCTGGGGCCAAGCCCCAAGCTGACCATGCAGTGAACCTCCCCTTTCATACTGACATTTCTATTTCAGCCCTCTGCTTTTTGGCTGAAGGACAATCTCTGTTTTTCAAAATATGCAGCCCATTTTAGGTGTCTTGAGGTAAACATAAGCACAAAATCAGAATGGCAAAGTGAAGGAGATAAAGGATAGTTCCAAAGGACTGTTCCTAAATTAGCAGGGGATTTAAGAGTTTGGGGTAAGGAGGGTCAACCATTTCTAAGAAAGAGATATGCCCTTTGGTGGGCAGAGTGGGATCTGTGACAGAGTGAGGAGAATAGTAAAGAATAAGTTAGCATATGACAGCCCAACACAGCAAATGAGGCTTTCCTGCTTTAAGATGGGTGTGTTGTTCAATGGGCATTTGGGATGAGAACTCTAAGGAAGAAGGAGAACATGATAATTTCTTGAAGTAAGCATTCTGGAGAAGCCTGACTAGCTTTAGAAAAGGGCTATCTAATTTTAAATGTAGGTTTTGTTATTATTCAGGTACGGTAAGGCCTACACATCAGGAGATGGGTGCCTTTGAAAAGACAGTTTGTTACTTACAGTTCCCATGAGGCTGAACTGGGGACAGTCACACCAGGATGCACCAGGGTCAGTCAGCAGACAGAGTAAGCAAGGAGAAAGCATGGGCATGAGCCTTTATTGTGGTTTCTGAGGGAAGAAATGGGCAAGGTAGGGTAAGCCGGTTGAGGATCGGGTAGTTTGATGAATTTTAGTGGGCTCTGGGGTGTAGGGTTTGTCTCTAGTTGTCTGGTCCATGGTCCTGCAGTGCCTGGAGTGGGGAATAGTGGCCTGTAGTGTAAAAACCTGGTTAAGAGGTAGGGGAGAAAGGCCCTCTAGCAGGTGAGTCGTTTACTAGCTCTAGGAATAGGCTACCGAGTTAGCTAAGCCCCGGATGTCCAAGCATCAGAAAGAAAATAAAAAAAAATTATTGAAGGGTGATGTCCCTAATTTAAAGAAGGAAAGAGATTTCTGGTGACATACCAATAAGTGGTGTCCCTGTGGAAAGAAAGTGCTTGATCTAATTGGACATATTTTGAGGGGTGATAGTATCTGAGAGTGGGAAGGCAATCCTGAGAATGAAAGAGGTTGCCCCAGGTCGGGTAGGAACGGTCAACTGTAGGAGAATGTCCCCCCAAAAGGAGTCCATGGATATTCTGCTGAGCGTCATGAGCGCAGAGGGAAACGGACCCACGGCAGGACATGACAAGCCATACACGAAATTGTAGCTCAGACAGTAAGCGGCCACCCTGTACAAGAAGCACCTTTGAGTGCTGGCTTGGTACGGGTCGGATCACCACCGCCCCATTCTCCCTGCTGTTACAGCCACAGAAGCGGAGTCTCCGAGGGCAATCTTGCTGGTTGGGGAAGGCGGCATCTGCTCGAGCCACACGACGGGGCTGCCTACAACTCAGCTTGTACTGTTGGGGTTATAGCAGTATTCTCTGGGCCCTGTCCAAGGAATTTTACTTGTACAGTGTTGAGCTGTTAAGGAAAATTGACTTTTCTATTTATTATTTGAGAAAATAGTGAGAAGCAGCTCAGGGGGAGGGAGTATATGAAAATAAATAAGGCTTAACCAAAAAAAAAAAAAAAGAAAGAAGAAGAAGTATTCTCTCTGCTCCTCCTCTCCAATGCATGTTTCAAACAGGAACGCTCCCTTGGAGAGTCTGTGGCAATAGGGATCCCTCCGGATGCAAATCTGGATGTGAACACTTGAGTGTCGTAGTTGGGAAAGTGGCTTTCAACCACCTGGTGAGTAAGAAGTGGCAGCCAAGGAAACACAACCATGAGTCTACTCCCAAATCAGGAAAATGACTGACTTCTCATTTATTATTTTAGTGGCTTGGGGAAAGTACAAACTACAAAGTGATTTGCAATCAGATTTCCACTGTACCTCTAGCAGTTACAGTGACGTAAGGGAGGGCAACACTTGATCTTGGTAGGCAGGTTTTAAGGCTGCATGGGGAGAGGAAGGCAGGGGTAAGCAGAGAGCCTGGGGATGGAGTGACGGACTTTGAGTCCTGGTCCATCCACCTCAATCCCCCCCCACACACCTGGAAC
This sequence comes from Neomonachus schauinslandi, assembly GCF_002201575.2. Lineage (NCBI taxonomy): Eukaryota > Metazoa > Chordata > Mammalia > Carnivora > Phocidae > Neomonachus > Neomonachus schauinslandi. The sequence continues at coordinate 68,692,506 of NC_058411.1, read as the reverse complement.
GCCCCCTCCCCCACTAGAAAAATCCTCCCCGGAACTGCAGTATGGCTACACTATACAGATAATGCAGCCACTGGATACTAAGAACCACTAGGTGGCATTTGTGATTTATTACTTTCGAAGCTGAGATTTTAAAATGTCTCTGCTGATCCTTTGCTTAGACTGAACGAGACATTTAACATTCCAAAGCATTTCATTCAAGAAATGCATAGTTCATTCTCTTTATCGCGCTCAGAAGGGATGGGGGGCAGGGTGACTGGTTTGAGAAGCTGGATTTCAGATCATCTACATTCTTCTGCAGGTCCTCTCTGACCCCACACCATCAGCTTACATAAGTAATTACTTGTGTACAATTAAGCTGTAAATAATGCAATCACTCCATTCTTGTCCCGTCACTCCAGTCCCAACCACAACAAATAGTGCTAATCACATACTTATTCAAGTGTGTAATTATTCACAGTTAAACTTCTGTCACTTTCACCCTGTTTGGAAACAGCAGAACACAACCTGTAATTAGCAAATGTGGCTCCAGGCACTTTTGCTTGGGAGTACGCCAGGGATTCAGCACCTAGGTGCTCCTTTGATCTGGAAGCTGGCAAGGCGCCTCACCCTGAGGCCAGAGTGCTATGAGCACTCTGCAAGTCACCGAGATCAATGAATATGTCAAAGGCATCTATCCCAAATCACATATTACTTCTCTTTCTCACTGTGGTTTCTGCCTTTAGTATATATTTCATAGACTCTCCTTTTCTTTTTGAACCCTTTGACTTCAGTTTAAAGGGTTACCAATAAGGTCTTCAAGTCCCTGTGTTTTCAACTCAGGTTAAAAACGAAAGTCCCAGAAGTCCTGCTTGATGGTCCCGTTCTTTCTTAACTTGGGAGTTTCCTTGAACACAAGCACAATGGAGAAAGGACGAATTTTGCTGCCTCGCCTGGACCACAGGAAGGGGAAACCACAGATTTTGTCCAGTCCCACTTTTCCCCAAGCCCCAGCTAAACCATCCAGCACGCGGGTATCCTGGATAGAAGGGAGACCAGAAGTTTCAGAGCAAACCCCCTGTATTTTGTCCGAGGAACAACTCAGCATCACAGACCCTTCCCAAGAAGGGCTAATAGTGTCCTGCTAGGTAGAAAACAGGACTCGGTAGCCAGCTTCTTTCTCTATAAGAAATTGAGATCTGAGGTATCCCTTGAGATATCAGGTTGTGCTTTGCATAAAAGTATATTGGGCCCATAGAAAGGAACAGTGAGGCATAAAGGTTCAGTATGTACACCCATGAATTAGACTTTTGTTTACATGTTATATTAAGAGTGATCATTTGCTTGTTTGAGGAAAGTCATTAAGACTCCAGCGCCAATTACCTAATGAAAACAAGTTTGCATATCTAGCCTGGGGACATCTTCCTTTCCTGACATACCCAATTAGGACAGAGGTTTTTCACTTCAACCAAACATGAATACTCTTCACAGTAGAAGGGTAAACAGAATTGCAGTTCAGTTCCTTGTATGTAAACACTAGTCAGCCTTTGGTTCTAACCATGACAAAGCCAGTTTCATTTTTATTTATTTATTTATTTATTTTTAAAGATTTTATTTATTTATTTGAGAGGGAGAGAGAGCATGAGTGGGGGAAGGGGAAGAGGGAGAAGGGGAGGGAGAATGAGAAGGAGAGGATAAGGGAGAGGGGAAAGCCGACTCCCTTCTGAGCAGGGAGCCCGACATGGGACTCGATCCCAGGACCCTGGGATCATGACCTGAGCTGAAGGCAAATGCTTAACCCACTGAGCCACCCAAGTGCCTCATAAAGCCAGTTTTAAAAATACTATTTAGAGGTGTCAGTGAGAAGAACACCTATGTGAGCCCCTCTATCAGAGAAGATTGTCCTCACAACTGCTCCCGAGAGTAGAAGATGGAGTGTGAACAATGTAGGGGTGCTGCCTGGCCAGCTAACTTAACCAAATGAGCCAAATTAGCCCTGGCAAACAGTGTGGTGACAGATGTGTGAGCCAGATTGCCATGATGTTTTTATTTTATAATTTTTTAAAGATGAAATACTATGAGTGCTTCTATGTGAGCAAAGTGGAACGCTACTGAGTAGTTAGTTACCTGATGATTTTGATTAATCCAGACTGACAAGCAATCTGGAGGATTAGTTTAAACACAAGCCAAAAGGACTCCTATTTTCTCCAATGGCAGTGGTCTGTAGCAGAGCCTCACTGAAAATAATACTGAGGATTCTAGAAGCTCCACTTAATTTAGCCCACATAGGCACAAACAAGACTCTCATTGTTATTTTCAGTTAATTTTTAAAAGATCTTAACATACAGTACACTCACATAGTAATAGTGTGACAAAAAACACCAGCACTGTGGATTTGGAAAATGCGTGCTAGATGTCTTATCAGCACTGCTCTGTTCTGCTTCCTGTAAGGACTAAGAAACTTTTTACAAACTCATTTCCATCCTGACTTCAGGGCACAATTATGGCATTTAGTTAAGAAACTGGTTTCTGGGGCGCCTGGGTGGCTCAGTCGGTTAAGCATCTGCCTTCGGCTCAGGTCATGGTCTCAGGGTCCTGGGATCGAGCCCCGCATCGGGCTCCCTGTTCGACGGGGAGTCTGCTTCTCCCTCTCCCTCTGCTGCTCCCCCTGTTTGTGCTGTCCCTCTCTCTCTGTCAAATAAATAAATAAAATTAAAAAAAAAAACTGGTTTCTGCTTTTATGCAGGTATGTATGTGTAACTCAGCAGAGAAGCAGAGAACATAGGCGTGTTCAGCCCCCAACCAGAACACATTGCTAGTCAATCTGCTTTCTTCCATTCCCACAGCCACCATCGTAGCCCAGACCACTGTCATCTCTCAGCCAGTCTCTTCAACTGGTCTCTCCATTTGGACTTTAGTACTCTGTCTAGTGCTTACTCACCAAAACAGGGACAGTGATTTTTTTTTTATTTAATTTAATTTTATTATGTTATGTTAGTCACCGTACAATACATCATTAGTTTTTGATGTAGCGATCCACGATTCATTGTTTTCGTATAACATCCAGTGCTCCATGCAGTACGTGCCCTCCTTAATACCCATCACTGGGCTAACCCATCCCCCACCCCTGCCCCTCTAAAACCCTCAGTTTGTTTCTCGGAGTCCATAATCTCTCATAGTTCGTCTCCCCCTCAGATATCCCCCCCCTTCATTTTTCCCTTCCTTCTAATACAGGGACAGTGATTTTAAAACATAAATCTGATCACATCATACTCTGATTTTAAAGTTCTCCAGTGCCTTCCCATTGCATTAGAATAAGATTCCTTGCAATGAGTTATGAGGCCCCACTGATCCTGTTCCTATCTGATTCTCCATCTTCCTTTTGTATTCTACTCCCTTGTCAGTCTCACTAGTCTTTCAGCTGTTTGAGGATGGCCAGAGTCATGCACATCTCATACCTTCCACTGGACTGCTCTTCTTTTAGCTCTCCAAAGAGCCTCAGCTTACAGGGCTGGCCCTCTGTGACCATCCTCTGTAAGATGGGTTGTCCCATCTTACAGCCCTGTGGTTGATTCTTTTCATGACATCATCATTTGTAATTAATCTATTTATCTGCTCATTAAATACTGGTACCTACTAGAATGTGAGCTCCATGGGCAGAGTCTACAACTATCCCATTCACTACTGGATATCCAGTGCCTAGCCTAGTGCCCACCGTAGAGCAGAACCCCCACCCCACCCAATTCTTTGTCAAATAAATGATAAATAGAATTTAATCAATCTAAAGACCAAAGCATGTAATGTAGAAACTGCCTTTTGAGAGTTCTTTGAGTAACTGCAAGTGAACTGAAGCAGTAACACTTTTTCCCCTTACATTTTATTTTGAAAAATTTCAAACATACACATGAAAGAACTTTATAGTGATCACCCTCCAGATTCTACCATTCACACTTCATTATGCTTACTTTATCACATAGGTCTTGTTTTAGCAATTGTTCTATCTATACTTATAACCACCAGATTTTTTTCACCTTTCAAAGCAAATTGCAGATAGCAATACACTTCCTCCAAACATTTCAGCATGCTTATTATTAACTAAAATTCTGTATTTGTTTAAAGTTTTTCTTTTGGTATAAAGTTCATTGTTCGTGAAATGTATAACTTTTAAGAGACTTTCATGAATTTTTAATAAATGTACACATTGCCCAAATTGCTATCCAGATAAAAATAGTTAATTCCCAGCTCCGATAACTATTATAGTATTTTCTTTCTTTTTTTTTTAAGATTTTACTTATTTATTTGAGAGAGAGAGCAAGTGAGAGAGAGAGCAGGAGCAGATGGTAAGGGGTAGGGGGCAGAAGCACAGGGAGAGGGAGAAGCAGATTCCCCGCTGAGCAGGGAGCCCTACGAGGCACTCAATCCCAGGACCCTGGGATCATGACTTGAGCCAAAGGCAGACGCTTAACCGACTGAGCCACCCAGGCACACCTATTATAGTATTTTTCTACCATAGATTAATTTTACCTATTCCAGAATTTCATGTGAATGAAATCATACAGTATTTTTCTTTTGTGTATGGCTTCTTCCCCTCAAAATAATGTTTTTGAGATTCACTGATGTTGTTGCATATACCAGTTATTATCTCTTTTTCCTACTGAGTAGTATTCCATTGTGTGAATACATCATAGTTTGTTTATCCATTCTCCTGTTGATAGCTACCCAGGTTAGTCCCAATTTGGGGCTATTATGAATAAAACTTCCATGAACATTTTTGTACAAGTATTTTTGTGAACATACTTTTCATTTCTCTTAGGGGAATACCCAGGCATGGACTCATGGGTTATGGGTAATGTTGGACATATGTTCAGTGGTATGTGAAATTTACAGAAATTCTACCAAAGTGATTACACAATTTTCCTACCAACAATATATGCATTCCTTTATAGCTTTACCAACACTTGCTGCCATTGGTGTTTTCAATTTTAGCCATTCTCATGGTTACTAAACAAGTATCTCATTGTGGCTTTAATTTTTATTTCCCTGATGACTAATCATGTTGAGCACTTTTTAATGTGCTTATGGGCCACTTGTATATCTTCTTTTGACAAGTTTTCAAATATTCTGTTTATTTTCTATTGAGCTGTTGGTGTTTTTATTATTGAGGTGTATAAATTCTCTATATACCCTGGATAGTCCTTTGTCAGATATGTTTTGCAAACATTTTCTCCCTGTCTGTGACTTACCTATTTATTTCTTAAACGAATTTTTTAATAAGCAGATGAGAAGTTAATTTTGATGTAATCAAATGTACCCACTTTTTACCCTATTTTCTGTGACCTAAGAAACCTTTTTTTATCCCCAACTCATGAAGATATTCTCCTGTGTTTCCTCTAAAAGCTCTTACCCTTAGATATGTTCCATTTTGAATTAATCTTTGTGTATGGTGTAAGGTAGGGATGGGGCTCATGGGTTTTTGTTTGTTTTTCCATATGGATATCCAATTGTTCCAGCAACATTTATTAAAAAGACTTTCCTTTTCCAATTGGCTTGCTTTGACATCTTTGTCAAAAATAAGATGACTATCTAAGTATGGGTTAATTCGTGGGTGCTCTATTCTGTGCTATTGATCTACATGTTGATGCCAGTGCTATTCTTGATTACTGTAGCTTTATAGTAAATCTTGAAATCAGACAATTTAAGTCTCACTTTGCTCTTTTTTTTCCTTGAGAATGTTTTGATTATTCTAGGTCATTTGCATTTCCATATCAATTTTAGAGTCAGTTTGTCAATTTCTACAAAAATTCTGCAGGGATTTTGATTGGAATTACACTGAATTGTGCATAACACCTCTTTGATGTATTCGTAAGGTCCCTGAAAGACATCCCCTTGACCAGTCCTCTCTTGCACATGGGAAGGTGGGTCCAGTCAATTCTCCATTAGAATTTATTTGTTTGGATTAAGATGCTGTGTCATTGGATTTCCTCTGCTACAAATAATAACCACTATTTTTAAGTGCACTTAAGAGTATTATATTCATAATCTTATTAAATCCACACATACCAAAAAGCCCCCCCAAGTGAGAAATTATTTTCTCCAAATTACATGTGAGATGCCTGAGGCTCAAGCAGTTTAAATAATATGACCAAGATCAGACAGCTAGTAAAGGAGGCTTTGAATTCAGATGCCTCTTACTCTGAAGCTTAAATGTTCCAGGAAACTGAATTTTACTATCCTTTCTTACCCATTATCATATGAGTGTGGGTGTTTTGTATCAGCTGGGATCCAAATACTAAATGATAGGAAGGTGAGACAAGGTCATTTCTTGATAGTGCAAAAAGCAGAGATCTTGTGGGACAGAGTCCGTGTGCTTTGTCTTGGGATTTCCAGGGTCAGAGGATACCATTGGAGGCTGGGATCCTAGAGCTAGCAGGACCTTGAGGAGACTGAAGGCAGACAGCCTCTCTCCCAGATTGGCCAAGGGAGGCCCAGACTAGAGGTAACCATCTAAAAAAAGCCTGTTCCAATGCCTTTAGCTGCCTGGGAATATTTATATCTTGAGAAACTCACATGTGATACACTTGGCAATAGCTGCGGGGCATGGGTCCCTCCTCCTTCCCTCAGACGCTCTCAGGGCAGCAGAGACAACATAGAGATTCACAAATGAGCTTTCTTTGTAGGGCACTGGCTGCTTTGAAATTCTTCATTAAATCTTTTTCACAAATAAATTGCCCAATGTCCATGGGGAATATTTCCATCTTTTAATCATATGCAGTTTGAATTGACTCTAGAGGTGCAGTGCGCGGGGGCTGGTAGGAAGGGCCTTGGCAGGGGTGGGGGGTGCAGACCCTCAGAAGCCCAGCCCTGGTGATTTCTTTTGAACGTAAGTAACAAAAGGAGGGGCCTCGAGGGGAGCAACTGGGGGTGAGCTTATATTTCGTGATAGGTTTAGTACCTGTCGCAACTATGGATTTCTGAAACTGTGAAAGTTAATTATGCACCTTACCTATTGGTTTGGTATTGGTTCCAGAAGTGAAGTCGTAGGTTTTGACTCTCCTCTCATAGGCTGGCGAGCCATTCTAGATTAATAGTTTAAATAAAATGTCAAGTATCTGATTGCCATGGAAACATTAATGCAAAGTGAACCCTGTAGCACGTCGTGCTGGAGAATTACAATGATATGAATTACCTCAGTCTCGAGACACCTTCTGAAATGGCCAGAGCTGCATCACTGAAAAATGAGTCATTCATGCACAAAGCAAGAAATAGTGTGAAATGCTCCCACTCAGTCATGTCACCACGCACAAAGTTATGAGCTGGACAAATAAATGTCAGTTTCTTTCAAAGGAAAGAAACAGGTAATAGAGGCAGAACTTACTGTGGTGTGGTCGTTGCTTATTAGGGAGGCACCTGTGAGGACAGGGTGCCGGCTCTAGGGGTCTTCAATCCTCGAGAGAGGGAGCATCTCAAGGGGGTGCGCCAGTCCCCTGGGGTCAAGCTCAGGAACGTGCAGCAGGCACTTTGGGGTCTGCTCCAGGACCTCTCCATGGAACACATGTTCCGACTGCCTCCCCCAGCCCGATTATCAGAGCACTGCTGATTATGTTATGCAAATTATGGGAGATGGATTTCACATTTCCCCCAGCCAGGCTTCACACAGCTTTGCATTTATTATCCCCCTTTAAAAATACAGAGTCCTCAGAGAAGGGGAATGGCTCATTTTTATTTGTTCGCCAGCAGAGTTGGCACAGACCTGTCAAGCAATCATCCTGGGCTGTGATCTGCAAAGCTGCCCTTTGTTGTTCCATTCCTCCACCCCCTCGATTGTTTACAAGACACACACAGACATCTGCACGCCTCAAAACAAGTTATTTCCTGATTCGGCAAAACTTGTCAGCCTGGGTGATGAAAATGTTACAGCATTTGCTGACAAGCCATCAGATAAACCTAGAGTTACGTCCCCAGCACCTTGTCCTCATTCACATCTCAGGATGGTAAACACTTAGCAGGTCCTGGTTCTAGATGATTGTGCAATCAACCATCTGCCCCTAAGCACTTCTGATACTGCTTTCCACTCATAGGTGCTGGTCCATCACCAGGAAAACAGTGACTGCATTTCCCTCCTTTTGAAAACGGAAGATTAAGCTTGTTTTTGCTATATTACTAGTAAGATCTAAAAACCAAAGTTGGGTCTCTTGATTTTTAGATGAAAGTCTAGCCTCCCTAGTGGAAATATATCTGAACCACATATATCCATGGTAAGATGTTTCCCTCTATTCTTACTGTAGCTGCGAAAACCAGGAAAACATAGTATTGCTTTCCATTAACTCTCCTCCCTCCCACACTCTCCCTCATTCTGCCTTCAGCTCCCACCCCAGGGAGGAACTAATATAATCTGTGTAAAATGAGCAACTGGAAATTAATGGGGCAGAGATCAGCTGACATATCCAATTCCTCCAGAAGAATTTGTATGATGATTTCCCCTGATTTACAAGATAGAGCCCACCCATAGTATGAGCTCATCAAAGTGGGGAAAAATAGCCTCTTGTCACAAGTTGGTAAGAGCTCCACAGATCTTCGTCGAGTGGGAATAAAACTCTGTGGCACTAGAAAGGTTTATTAAATCAGAGATTTATAATGCAGCTTTGCAAATAGCTACTCGCCACCTACCTCTGGTGAATCATGACTCATTCCAGACATGTGGTACAGAATACTTACAGGTGTGTGTATACGTGCACACACACATCATAGATGTACATGTACATATATATGTGTGTGTGTTTTTAAAAATCATTGCTGACAACTGCATTGCCCATAAATGTGTAAAGCACTAGGACTTGTAGATTAGTCTAAATTGATAGCTGATGATAACAGCAGCTAATATTGGTTGAACCCCTCATGAGCCAGGAGATGTATAGATATCTTATTGTTATATAAACTCTGCAAAATTGATGTTATCTCCATTTTTCAGATGGGAAAATCAGAACAGAGACTCTGAGTTTACCTGACTATTCAGATTATAATGGGATGCAGTCAAGATTCAAATACAGGTCCATGCTGACTCATAGTCCATGCTGTACACATCAATAAGGAGCCTTGTTTTCAGTGGCAGCAAACCCAATGCAAAATGGCTCAAACAATAAAGAGAATTTATTGTCTCATATACTGAAAAAGCCAGAGGTTGGCTTCAGTGGAAGCTTGCTCCTGCAGTTTAAATGATATCACCAAAAGCATTTCTTGCAGTCTGTCCACCCTTATCTTTCATAAAGGGTTCCATTGGGCATAGCAGCTCTATCTCTTCCACAGGATGCCAAAATGCCTCCCCAGTGGTTGTAGACAGCACGTCTTCAACGTGCCAACCAGAAAAGAAAGACTGATTCTTACCCTCAGAGAAGAGAGAAACTCCTTTTTCCTGAATCCCAACAAATATCTTCTATTAACTCCTTGAGTATGGTAAGATTACATTCCCATCCTTGAGCCAATCCCTTGGCCAAGGGAAGTGGACCAAACAGAGCACACATCTGGAGTTGGGGGTGGGTCAATCTCACCCAAACCACCAGGACAAGAATGAGGAAGACAGATGTTTTGTCCCCAAAACTAGTTCAGAAGAGCAATAGCAACAACAAATTTCTTGCTAGTATATCAATTAAGGAAGATGTGATAGAGATAAGGAAGCAAAAGATACACCTGTGTAATGGATTTAAGAGCACACACAAGGCAGGGGCACCTGGGTTGCTCAGTGGGTTAAGTGTCTGCCTTCCCCCGGGTCATGATCTCAGGGTCCTGGGATGGAGCCCTGTGCATGTCCAGCCCCGCCTCCAGCCCCCCCTCCAGCCCTGCCCTCAGTGCAGAGTCTGCTTGTCCCTCTCCCTCTGTCCCTCCCCCTGCTCATGTGCTCTCTCTCTCACTCAAATATATAAATAAAAAAATATTTAAAAAAAAAGCACACACAAGGCAGCCTTCAAACAGGGATAGTAAGCAAAATTTATTTGTCAGATAAGAAATAAACAATGGTAGAATCCCAGGACAGAAAGTTTGAGCAGTTTTCTTATTCCTGTTGTTAGTTTGTTATATTTTGTTTTTTAGTAGGAAATAGCTCAGAATTGGAAGAGAAAAGTTAAAGTGTAAAAGCAGAGACATCAATCATCTGGGGGTGGAATGGGGGAGATGGAACCACGTGCATAGTCTTTTGGGTATAGCAGTAAGGAGTTTTTTGGTGAGATTAAGTGATAGCAAAAGACTGAGCAACATGGGCATTCTGGTAATATAAAGTATCAAACTACTGCAGACTTTTAGACTGAGAATTAACAGGGGAAAATGCTTTTGAGGAATCTTCCATTCTGTATACCATTGGGTTAGAGAGGAAAAATGATCAATGTAAGGAGAAGACAAGAGGAAGGAAGTCAAGCCAGCGCCCAGGATGTGAGGACATCATCTCAAAAAAACATGTTGAACACATACTAGACCATGTGTCGGGCTGTGCACTAGGTGTGTGTATATGTGCACACACACGTCATAGATGTACATGTACATATATATATGTACATATATATATATATATGTACATGTACATACAAAACTAAGAGAGAGGACACAATAATGAATTAGGTGTAGAACCTATCTTCAAGGAGTTCACAGTCTTAAAATGTAGGTAAATATGTAGATACCAATTACAATCCAAACTGGTAGATAGTATATGGAGATAAGAGAAAAATATCCATGGGTGCACAAGAGCAACTGACTCAACCTAGAGAAATTTGAGGAGTCCACACTTGGGCTGGTTCTTATAGAGGTGACAATAGCCTAAGTTAGCATGGTGGCCTCAGAATGTGAGCAGTATGTCCTAGTGAAGCTATGTTGCAGGGAAGGCAAGTTGATTTTCTGAAGAGGAAGAAGAAGGAGGAGGAGAGAAGGAAGGAAGGAAGGAAGGAAGGAAGGAAGGAAGGAAGGAAGGAAGGAAGGAAGGAAGGAAGGAAGGAAGAAAGGAAGGGAGGGAGAAGGGGAGGAAGAGAAGGAAATAGAATTTTTTTCTTGCTTGATTACACTCGTTTGTCTTATGGCTTAACAGTCCAAACCTTTTCTTTTTCTGTTTTTAAACTTTTCAGTAGGCTCGGCCTTAAAATGTCACCAACGGGAGCAGAAAATGGTAAGGAATAAAATAATATTTACAGTTAAAGTTAGCAAGAGTTGATTCAGGGTATTGTAATAGAATTTAGTTTGTACCCATTTCATATTTTTCAAACCTCAATCTGTGCCATATGGTAATTCTTTTTTTAAATTTTTTATTTAAATTCAATTTAGTTCACATATAGTGTATTATTAGTTTCAGGGGTAGAATTTAGTGATTCATCAACTGCATATAACACCCAGTGCTCATTACATCATGTGCCCTCCTTAATGCCCTTCACCCAGTTACCCCATCCCTCCATCTCCCTCCCCTCCAGCAACCCTCAGTTTGCTTCTTATAGTTAAGAGTCTCTTATGGTTTGTCTCCCTCTCTGTTTTTACTTTATATTATTTTTGCCATATGGTAATCCTTGATATAATGTGTGATAGCACCTAGAAAAAAGGGATGCTTTTTTAAAGCTGAAACATTGATTTGGCACTAGGGAGGGAAGGCACAGATCAATTAATGATATTATTTTTCCACTAATTGATACTCTGCCAAGACACTAATGTATGCATATTAGACAGAGAAAGGGAGGATGACAAACTGTTGTTTTGACCTTGTTAAAAAAAATTATAGAGAAACAATTACAGACATCAATAGTTTCAACTGAGAATTTTTCTCTGTTATGACTGAGAAATGTCACTCTGTCAGAAATTCTGGAAAGTGGATCAGAGGTGAGGAGTAGAAGGCCAGCAACAATTTTGCCTGAACCTGAGATGTGTCATTCCCTAGCTCTGGAGTTCCTTGTATTCCTACAAAAATTCACTCACTGTAAGGTATTACTAAGAAGCACATATGCTGCGTTTATATCCTACTGAACCCATCACTTATTAATATAGCATTAAAACAGTGCCAATTATACTGTTTCATCTTGCATTTTGTGGTTGGCAATGCAAACTTTCTGTTCCCTTTCTTCCACAACTCATTTTTGTTCAATTATTCATTGAAATAGACTCCCCAGAAATTTGGGAGAAATTAAATGCTATATCCACATTCATACCAAATTAATTAATCATGATTAATGTTCCTACAATGAATACAAAAGGAATTAATCAGGATTAGCAAAATATTGAAATGTGCAACTCAGAATTTGAAGTTTCCCCTGCTCAGTAGTTACTGTAGAAGCCTTGAGAGGGCCTTCATAAGTTTCTGCTTCTTTGTAGCTGTTCTAAATTCTTGACTAAGGCTTGAGGAAGAGTGTGTCAATAAATAAAAGTGGATGGTGAGTTTTTTTGCTCCTGGGATTCAGGAGTAACTAACTCTTTTATAAAAATGGCAATCATAAGCCATTAGACTAGGAATCAGCACACGATGGCCTGTGAGCCAAATCTGGTCCTCTGTCTGTCTTTGTCTGTCATTTATGTATTGTCTGCGGCTGCTTAGGTACCACTGTGGCAGAGTAGAGTGATTGTAACAAAGAGACACCATATGGCCTACAAAGCTGAAAATATTTACTCTGGTTCTTTACAGAAAAAATCAACAACTTGCCAACCCCTGCGTTAGATGGGCATCAGGGAATAGGTAGACAGATTTCTTACTTATGGTTTTTTTTTTTATTATCTCAACTATTTGAGGGTAAGGACATTTAAGTGATTCTAACTGAAACTTTCTTGAATATGGTGACTCTGAATTTGCCTTCCATACGCAGTGGGTAGCATAGCGCCTGGCACATAACAGGCCCTCACTATGTTGTGTTTGAGTGAGTGAGTGAATGAATGAATGAATGAATGAATGCTTTACCCTATAGATTTTGAGTAAGGACTTCATTCTATTTTAATGCCTGACTTTCATCCCTATGAAAAAAGGGAGAGGTTTTTGTTGTTGTTGTAATTTATAGCATGTTTTGAGATTAGATACAATTATATAAGATGCTATACAGTTCTGCAGCATTCATTTCTGCATTAGCTATATAGTAAACACATGTAATGACAACCATGTGCTGAGCATATGTGCTTGGCAAATATTAAGTCATTTAAATTTCATGCAACCCTTGGCTATAGAGTTTCAGATAAGAAAAGTGAAGTATAGAGATGGGAAGTGATGCCGTCAAAGTCACACAGGTATTAAGTGGCAGAACCAAAATTTGGACCCTAGTGAGCTAGCTTCAGAATCTGGCTTTTCTCCACTGTGCAAAGCTGTGTTGCATTTTGTGTAAGAAGATGCATTACTTTTTTAATGACTGGGCCCTCTTCTTTGAGTAATGAAGCAAATGCTTTGATCTCATCTGGTTTCCTTTGTCTCTTCTCATTTAGAAAGGCCCTACTGAGGCTGATATGTTAGTGCTTGGTGCCCCCAAATCTCCAAAAGTACATATGGATGCAATAGCTCCTTTTTATAAGCTGGCCAATCCTGGTCAAAAGAAATCTTCCAGAAAATATTTAATCCTTCAGGACACTCATTATATTCTATTAATTCCTGATGTGAAGATTTCAAAATTAGATAAGTAGAATTTCAGATGTTCATTCAACTTATCCATGTGATTCACGTTAATATCAGTTTGAAGGGTTGAATTAAATGAAGAAAACCTAAAAATATGTGATTCCCTATATCAGCCAATGCTCAGTTGTAAGCATCAGGGAGTAACAAAATTCAGTAGGAAAGAAAGTTCCTGAGAGGATAGTAGATGGTTTACAGACTTGACTCCTGAGAAACCAGGCTCTGGTAATGAGTAGGAGTCTGAGCATCAGGGACAGGCTAATTTCATAATATCATAGCTATCTGGGTAGGAATACCATCTCAGACTCTACTATTCCTAGCCACTCCCCATTGCCCTGACTCATAGGAATATTACTGCCATTTGCTTGCTGTAAATATTTTCTCAATTATCCATGTGTTTTTACATCATTCTCTCAAGAATTAAAGACCTAGAGGGTCTTGGGGATAAACTCATCGATACACTAGAAGCCTAATTCAAACTTTTAGTGAAGAATTTAAAAACTGCTTTCCAAGTATGTCTCTGACTTTACTTTTTGCATTTATAATTGGACTATATATCCCTATTTCTTCTTTCATTTATTCAACAAAAATTCATTGAGCTTCTGCTAAGTGCCAAGTATTGTGCAGACAGAGCATCTACTAGTGGCCACATGATGGAATTAGAAAGCAACACTTCCAAAAAATTTGTTTTATAGAATGCATTTTATTTTGATCAAATACGTGATTCAGAAATATTGTAGATTGTTAGGATAATGATCCCTAATTATAATGGTTGTTGTTGCTTCTTCCATCAAGAGGGGAGGGAGGTAGGAGGAAAGAGGAAATGGGTGAAGGGGGTTAAGGGGCTAAAAAAGAGGTAGGATCTATTTAACAACTCCTTAAATCTGAACCAAACATGTTATTTTCATTGATCAGAAAGTGGCAGAAATGATGAAGTACAAATTCTGGAGTTCAGATCTTGATAGGCCCTACTACTTCCTCTTTCACCGTCTTGGAACCCAAAGACTGTACCAAGCTGTGAAGAAGACAAGTTTAGCCCACTTGGAGGCCAAATGACATGCCCCGACCAACAGCCAGCACCAACTGCCAGACCTGTGAGAGAGGCCATCTTGGACCTTCCAGCCCCAGTGAAGCTGCCAAATGACTGCAGCCATGTGAGTGAGACAATTGTGAGAAATAATGAAATATTGTTGTCTTCAGTCGCTAAGTATGTGGATGGTTTGTTGAGCAGCAATAGATAACTGGAAGGAGAGGTATTTATTAAATAACCATTAGCCCTAAATTTGCCATTCTTAGATTCAGATTCTCTGACCAGATCTAATTTCCTCATTTGTTTTGTTTTGTTTTGCTTTTTAAGATTTTTTTTATTTATTTGAGAGATAGAGAGAGAGTGCGAGCATGCATGCAAGTGCACACAGGAGCAGGGAGGAGGGACAGAGGGAGAGGGAGAAGCAGACTCCCAGGTGAGCAGGAGCCCTATGATTGATGATGATGATGATGTAGGGCTCCATCCCAGGACCCTGGGATCATGACCCGAGCCGAAGGCAGACACTTGACCGACTGAGCCACCCAGATGCCCCAGATCTGATTTCTTCATATTCATCTATTGGCCATTTCCCAAAATTGGGTAGAATTCACTTACCTGATAAAAATTAACTATTTCTGATTAAGATGATACTGAAAATTCCTGTTTTCTCTTTCTGTATTTACCCGTTTTCCTTGGAAAATAATTGTAGATTTTTACACAGTCTCTTATAGATATTTAGAAAAAAATTATATGTTCACTTTTCCTAATTACCTACAATCGTGATTCAAGGGAAGAAAGAATATAGACAGAGATGGAATTGGACAAAATCTTAAGAATGACATTATTATAATTTCAAATGTTACTCGGAAAGAATATTTGTGAGTCTCCGTGCCAGGTCCTGTTTCTATCAATGTGAAGTCTGCCTGTATAACCATGTTTATACCTTACCCAACACAAGTCACAAATACCCATAAAAAACTGGGATTTTAATAAAAGCTAAAAAGTTTGTTTAACAAAGAAGGGTTTTTATGACCTGCTAAATGATTTGCATGACAACCACACACAAATACAAAAGAAAAAAATTAAAAATACAAGCCCCCCCCCCCACAAAAACAAAAAACACTTTTCTGTGTATGTCCTTCAAAATATGCATACATATGCTCAGGCCCAGGAAATCCCAATAACTGTCCCTGTCTCCAAAGCAGGGAAACAAAACTGGCTTCTGGGACAACATCTCTAACCCTTTCGACCTGAGTTTATGCCAGAAATGAATGTGTACATTTTGGAGCACTTGGCAGAGTGGATGTGAGCATGAAAAAGCATCAGAACTATGCCTTTCCATGGTGAAGCAAAAACTGTTTTTTTACCTGTAGGTAAAACATTGGAGACTTCTTTCCTGTTTATGTCTTTTTTTCTTTTTTCTTTTTTTTTAAAGATTTTATTTATGTATTTGACAGAGAGAGACACAGCGAGAGAGAGAACACAAGCAGGGGGAGTGGGAGAGGGAGAAGTAGGCTTCCCGACGAGAAGCGATCCTGATGTGGGGCTCGATCCCAGGATCCTGGGATCATGACCTGAGCCGAAGGCAGACGCTTAACGACTGAGCCACCCAGGCCCCCGTTTATGTCTTTTTTCATTTTGAAGCTGAATCATTGTTGCCTTCTGCTCTGCCCTGGAAAGAAGAGTAGGACATCTATACAAACCTAAGCTCTTATAGTCAGTGAGGTATATGTGAAGTGTGTTCCTTACTGTCATTGCATGGGGCAAGCCAAAAATAGCAATCCCCCCTGCACTTATGTATGACAGGTAAGCCTATTAAACAGTGCCTCAAATTGTCTCATGGAAATTAAGCTCATTTTTCTAAAATTGAAAAGATCCACCCAATCTTGCCTTAATTACGTAGCAAATTGATAGGCATATTGAGATCACACTTTTTCTTTTTCAGCTGTGAACACCTAAAGTTCATCACATTTTTAGGTAGTGATTATTAGAAATCTGCAAGACAATAAAAATAATTTGAAAAATTATATTATAAAAAGAGAACATCAATTTTAAGCACGATCTTTTAGAATTTGAACTGTTGACTTGAATTGCATCTCAGAATTTAATACATCCAGCCCCAAGGTAAATACTGTTAAGCAAGCTTGAACTAAGCTTAACAGAGTTTAACATGCTCAGTTATAATGTTTACTTAAGAAGAATTATTTCTAGCTCTTCTTACAGATATGCATTTGCTACAACTCTTTAGAGCTTTGCTTTCCAGATGCAATCCCTATGCTTGAATAAAATGTTCATTACTTTATCTGGGAGGGAGTGTGTGTGCTTTTGCCTTTATTATCAGGATAACTGGGCAAATATTTTGTCTCAGACTGTGTGAATCGTATGTAATAGAATAAGTTCATCTTTCAAAGTGTAAGTATTTATGATAAGCTACAGCTTGTTGGATCCATCCAAGCAATAGTAACTTATGGTCGCAGTATGTATCAAAATGACCAGAAGGAAACTTTGAGTTATCTCCAAGTACATAATATGTCATTCTATCGGTAATATCTCCATCTTCTCCGAGGACAGAGTACTGTGCAATGGGTTTACACTCTTTTAAAGGAATCCAACTTAGATTTTCCTCCTGATGACTTGTGGTATATTAGAATTAATTGATGAGGGAAACTAACTATATGGTCTCCATAACAGGATGTAAAATACTACTCTCTCTCTTACTCTTTCTCTGTCTGCCTATTTAATCTTATGGCTCAATGATATTCAAAAATTCAGTTGAGGGAGACACTGCTTACGAAGGCTTGCCTACAGAATGTGAAGTTCATTATGAAGAAATTCTTCCAGATTATCCAGTTTCCTTAGGATCGAATAGGATTTGAAAGGAGCTAGGTACTTGAAGCATAGGCAGTTGCCACCACCTTCTGTCCCTATAGAATTATTTTACTAAATTATACTTTGGTGTGCTGCTATCACGCTGCATCAGAAATTGGTCTCACAGTAATGTCCATGGCAAAGATGCTGTCAAGATAATTGTTTTCTGCTCTACACAGTCTACTCTTTATGAGGGTCCCTCAGAGAAATGACTCCCAAGTCTTAGTAACCAGGGTGGTTCCACCTTCTGTAATGATTACTGTTTGTTGAATAAGCACAGTGATTGTGTAAATCCCATTTTATGGTGACAACTAGAAAACCTAGATCCAGTTTTGTGGTATATCCACGGGCAGACACTGTAAATACATTTCAGCAAATTTCCAAGCTTAGTTTTATATCTCCATCCATATTGTTCTTTATTTTTTTATCCCTGCTTTTAAATTGTACCATTTTATAATAATAATAGTATTTATTATAATAACAACTTCCATTTATTGTGTGCTTACTACCTGTAAGGATATATGTTAAGAGCACAATATATAGCACTAATTTAATTCTTACAAAATACTAGTAATAATCGTCACCCTTTTTATATATAAGGGAACAGAAGGTCAGTATCTATTAGTATTTCCTGTAGCTATTAGGGGAGGAATTGACATTTCTTTAAAGATGGGCTTTCAATAGTAAAAACAAACATGTGGAGGGCAGAGTCTAAGTACCAATCATTGTAATAAGTGCCTTATATGGGTTATCTTAATTAAAATGAGGAAAACCCTATGTCATAGCTGCTATAAGAAATACTTGTGTCAGTACTACTTATTAATAATAAAGACTGTTATCTTCATTATACTGATGAGGAAACTGATGCATAGAGAGTAAGTCACTTTCTGAGGTCTGAGGTCAGGGTAGAGCTAGGATATGAGCCCAGGTAGTTCAACTCCACACTCTAACAGGATAACTGTGACATCATCATGCTTATATTTTATATATCCTTGTGAACCACTCAAATGCATTCTGGAAGAGGTGAGGGGTATTCATATTTAAGTATCTGTGTACGTGCATTTACGCACACACACGTATGTGCCCTTTTCATCTTTCCTCTGTGGAAGTGATCTTACTCAGTGCTGAGGTAAAAAGGGTTTCTCTACATAATGGAATAAGTAGTTCTGCCTGCAGTCTGGGGGAAGGGCTAGGTAACTCTTAAAAGTTCCTTTCTGCCCCAGTTCAACTGGGTTAAATGCTCCTTGAGGGCAGAGACTATGCAAATGTGCTTTGAGCAGTGATAAGCCTAAGCTGCTTTTTCCCCACTTGTTCGTGCCCCTTGGCTTTTCATGGGTCCCAAAGCTGGACAATTTTCATGTTCCTGACGTGCCTCTTCATTAACCAAGAATGACTTCATTTCCTTTGTAATGAACTCTGCTCTGCTCTTAGGCCACACCCATCTGAATCATCACGGTGTGAGGGCTGCCTCTGAACAGCTCTGTCTTCAGGTTCTGAACTTTTACCCTGTAGATGAAGCTTTTGGCCCAAGAATGCACTAAGGCACCTGGTTCTTGTTGACTGGAATGACGTGTGTTGGATTATCTTCTTGCAAATCTGGGCCAGGTCAAGACAGTGACGTCAGTAAGTCAAGTCTGAATTAATTAGTACTTTGGGTTGCAAGTAAATCCCAACCAGGTTAAGACAAAAATGGAATATATTATAAATCCACCAATATCATGGGACATCCAAAGTGAATGAATTAGGGTTTTTTGTGATTTCATTCCCAAGTTTTTCTGCCTTTCTTACAAACTTAACCAGATACTCAGCAAAACACAATGGACCAGAGTCACTTATCAAAAGAGAGGGGGTGGATTTTGCTTTAGGTTTGTTTGTTTGTTTACTTTTTTGTATGAAAAATAAAATAGAAGTTAACAAATCAAGTTAACAACAGTGCTTTTAGGATGCAAGTATTGGGCTAGAATAGAAATGGCTCCCTTAAGGGTAAACTATTATGATTTGATCCTGATTCCAGGGAATCTGCCACATCACAAGTAAATAAAATGTTTAATTTAATTTGCCTTTGGTGGATATTTCCTCTTTATCATCTGCAGGGATACAGTCAAGAAAAGTGTTTTGGAAGTGGTCAGTATTTCTCAACCCTGGAGAAGGAGCTGGCTCTTCTGGAAAATCCGCAATTCTCTGCAAGCATTGGCTCTCCATTAAATGAGGAAGTCAAGAAGTGCATGTTCTACCAGCACCTAGGCTGCATTTCTCTAAGGCGACTGATCCACTAACTGTGAGCCATGTGCTTTACAACTGTAAGGAAAAAGATTGTTCCTCAGCGCTCAGCTCTCTGTGAAATAATTGATAATGCCTATTCATGCCACCACATAAAGCTTATAAGATCACATTGGGATGACTATTTACCATGAAGGGCAGTAAAATATATATGGTACAGGGGTTAACAGCAGGGACGGTGGACTGAGACGGCCTGGGTTCAGCTCTTAGCTCTGTTGCTAACTACCTGTGTGATCTTGGCAGATTTTCTAAGCCCTTTGTACCTCTCTTTCCTCCTAACAGCGTTCACCTCACAGAGATAAGAGAATTACATCTGTATAGCGTGCATAAAATACTTAGAAGTGTAGTAAGTGCCACGTTTGTGTTAGCTGTTACTATAATCAGTAAGTCTTCACACAAACATCCTTTGAGTGCTGACCTCATTTCCATTCTCACTGCTTTTACCTCCTGTGGATCCTCATCACCTCACCTATCCGTCTAGGATAATTGCTTCAAAACTGGTCTCTCTTTCCCTCCTCCTTTTGAATCAATCTTCCACGCAGATTTCTTATTAATCTTTTTTAAATGCTGCTTTCCACTTCTTTCAATGAAAAATCACTTTCTCCAGGGTAGAGTTTACTTGTCTTTGCCTGATACTTGAGACACTCTCCAGTTTTCCCCTGGCCTCATTGTCAACTTCTGTTTGCAATGATTCTATCCTTTTACTGAACCATAGAAGTGGCTGTGTCTTTTGTGGTGGAGGTAGGGACAGGGAGAGATCCAGCTGAAAGGAAGAGGCACAAAATAGATATTCCTAATTTCTATTTAATAAATCAGTGCCTATGAGGCTTGTTCTAAATAAGGCCTGTCTGCATTAATATTAAAGCCTGAGGCCGGGCCACTCCCTATGCAACGGAAGAAGTCTCTGTGGACAGTGGGGCCCCAGTCACCTTGTGACACCTACAGTGCTCCTAAACCACCCTGGGTCATGAAAAGTTGGGCTGAATGGCGTGTGATGCCTCAGCAGCTTTTCTGAGTGCTTTCTTGCACAGTGAGAGGTAACCACATTAGCTGCAGTTATAACCTGGCCTGTACGTTTCATTAATGTAATACAATTTTATAGCTTTAAGAAATATTAAACAGGAATGAAGGCAAGCACTGCATTCCTAATGGGTTTACAACATCTCTTTTTCTTACTCCTCCTTCTCTCTGCCTACCTGAAGTCAAAATTATTTTCTCTCTTTTTTGGGGGAAGCATTTCCAACCTGTATTCTGCTATAGTTTCTGATGGAATCTGTGCATTGGGAGAGGCAAAAATACTGATATTATATTGATCTCATTTCTCATCTGCAAAATGTGTGAGTGCTGTGTATTGCATCTCTGTGTGTGTTTCAGTTACGTTTTAGAAATTTTCATAGTTGGCAGGGGCTCCTCGCTATGCTTCTTGCTTGTCTTATTATGCTCCCCATGAAACTGATCAGGTTGCCAAGTTCTTACTGACATCAAAGCAGGCTCTGGGCTCAGATCATCTCTGTGGGATGCAGAGGAAGAGGAGAAATAGCTCTTGCCCAGAGAACATTTCTCTGACCAAATTCTTAGTAAATTCTGGAGCTTATCTGACAGTTTTTTCACTGGCCAGGCTCCTAGTGAGGTCAAATATTACAGCTGACGTCAATCGGCTTGTGGCCAGGTGCTGGGCTATGCTGGGCAAAATCTCAGGGCAACAGATCCACCCCCTTGGATCTTGATTTTTATAGTTCCGTTTTGCATGTTTTTTGAAATAGCAATAAAAACAGTAAACAGATTACAAAGTGCAAGCCACCCATGCGTACATTCCTTTCTCCTGAACCCAAATGAATATGATGCCAACCCTAACAAAGGTTAATTAATAGCACAACAGAGATTCTGGTAAAAAAAAAAAAAAAAATCCTTCTTCCCACAGGCTGCAGAACTGGGTGCCTGCCAGTCCTGTGTTTCTTAGCCGCGTATTTCTTTGCACTTATTCTTCACATCTGTGCAAAGACGCTTGATTACTTTCATGCCTTCCATTCAGAGATAGATGCAAATCTGAGGCTGGTGAAACTGAAGCGAGTGACCTTAATTTCTGTGTCCAGGATTTCCCCACATGTGGATACATTCCTATGCATTTTGGATTTCTCCCTTATGTTGCTCAGGAGCCCACTGGCACGTGCTGTCCCCTGATTTTTCTAGGCCCACTAGTGAGAAACAACAGAGCCTTGTGCTGCTAAACGTATCTTTCAAAATCACCAAAATCTGTATGATTTCTCATCCCCACAGATCCTTACCAATTGATGGGTCATCATTGGTGATGATGAGTTTGTGTTTAAGGAGAGCTACTTGGGAAAACATCTTCTATGTGAGACATACTTTGTGGACTGGAGAGATATTTCTGGTTCCTAGTTTTAAGCAGGGGACACAGTAAAACACACAAAGACAGGAAAGTCACCTTTGGGCCTAATGCAACCCGTGTATATACAACCATTCACAGTGGGCAAAATAATCTAGAACCTTGCAGGATTTGGATTTCCTTTGAGAGCAATCAGGCATTTATCTGAAGTCTACTCATGACTTGGTGTGTTTTTTCCTTTCGGGTGGAAGCAGAGAGCTCACCACCCCTGGAAACTCTGCTTAGAGTTTTTCCATCATGGATGTTCTCTTGACTATGTTGTAGAGATGAAAAAAAATAGAAATTTTTACCTTGTTTACTTGGCAGACCCTCTGGTGTCTGTTTTTGGTATGAACAGCCCATCAATAATGCTTTAAAATATTAGAAAAACCATTAAGTGATATCATCTCATGGTTTTAGATTTTTATAGTATCTCAGGGACCACCTATTCAGCCTGTTTATTTTACAGCTTAGAGAAATATGAGCCAGTTAGTAGAAAAGCAAGCCTAGAACCAAGATCTGTTCAGTCCCTGTATCACACTCACTTTAGGAAAATTATGAATACAAGTTATTCTTGTGAAAATTTTCATAAGCCCCCCAAGTTATTTTTAACCCTTTGAATAGAAAGTTCTGTGCAATTTAATGTTGTATAACTCACGAATTTATTTCTCTAAAATGTTTCTCATACATTTTAGAAAATAGTGTGAGTAAAATAAAGCAAAGGAATGTAGCCAGTTACTGTAGTTGACAACAGAAATGTAATCATGCCCTTTACGATTTCATCGTTAATGCTTTATCCTTCGTCTTTCAAATGTGCCATGGCTATTACATGCATAAAATTGAAAAACTGCCTTATTCTTTTCAACATGAACTGATATGTTAAAGACTACCTAGATACTATGTAACGTGGCTCAACTTTTATGTGAGAAATAATGTACATAATTACAGCTAGTCCTAAATACTTTATTCTTATTAGCTATCTTTCTGTTCTACCCTACCCCCAAACTAACCCAATTGGGTTACTCTTCTCACTGTCCCACATTCACTTCTGGTGCTAAGATCAAGGTTATGTGGTCTTTTTGAACTGTCTTTCTTTTCCTGACCCCTAAGTTGTATGTAACGTCAAGTTCAAGATCAAACTCTACCTCTCTCCCATTAATTCTTCTCTCTAGAAGTTATGCTTTTCTTTCCTTTAATTTAGACCCTTAAGAACATACAATCTATATCACAAAATTCCATGCTTAATTATATCCAATCTGATATAAATTGCTGATTTATGTTCATCTAGCTAAAATTTGCACTTAGATTGTGAAAATTTTCATGCAAAGATTATACGTCTTCTCTATCACTACAATAGCCAGCACAATAAAGAATAAATAAATGCCCAGTGTTTGCTTTTGATTAGCCTATGACTGAATAAGTGGTTATGTGACACGAAGCACAGACCTTGCTACTCAAAGTGCAGTCCACAGACCAATAGCCTCAGCATCCCCTGGGAGCTTGTTAGAAATTCAGAATCTTAGACCCCGTTTTGGACCTGCTGATTTAAAAAATTCCATGATTTGTAAAGTTTGAAGAGCAACAGTTTAGAGAGAAGGACTTCCCACTGTGTTCTGGCCAACATGATGCAGCCGCATCTCTCTTCTGACTACTGATACATGCTCACAGAGGGAAGTGATTCTTCAAAATTTGTGGTCCTCAGCTCCTTGGAGAATCTGGTGAAAGCTTCAGACACTCTTTCAAGAAAGTGAATATAAATACACACACATAATATTTTACATGTATTTTCGTGAGCTTAAGAACACATTATGCTTACAAAGAGACTCTTTAAGGTACAACTGATATGGCTATGAGTCCGTTTGAGGAGTATAGTATATGAAGGATAAGGATCATTTATCTGTCTGCTCAAGTATGTGGTTGTGTGTTGTATATTTACTGTTGGAAAACAAGGAGGATCTAATTGGCTTTCCTCTAAGGGGGACAGTCTGGTATTTGCACTAAGTGTTTGGATAACAATAATAATCACATGTAATGTTGTTCCTGCAGGTGGCATGATCAGTATTAGTGCATAAAAGCTAATTTAACCATGAAAGAGGACTTCATGTAATAGATTTCATTCATCTCAGTAACACAGTAAGCTTTGATTTAAGTAATCAAGATTGTCTTTCTACCTAATTGTGTACCTAATTTTTAAAAAAAATTTCTCTTTTTGTCTTTCTTTTAATCCAAGCAAAGAACTATATGCTTTTCATGTATTTTTAAAAGTCCTTTGGGGTGATGATCTGAATTGCTCTTAATTATCAATTAAATTTTCTCCAAGTAGATTGTTAAAAGTTTAGGTGAGCCCAATTAGTGAGAACCTCACTCTATCAGCAAGAGTGAAGTTGGTTATTTTAAGTCTTTATTACATAAAAAGAAAGGATCAGACATCTCAGATCAATGTTAAGTGGGGATTATGGAAATGGATGCTAAAATAAAAGACATAAATTAAAAAGGTATGACCAGGAAAGTCAAAGAAGTGGACTCTCTTTTTGATATTGAGTCTTGACAGATTCTAATAATATTAGTTTGAAAATATGCCCCAATTTATGCTAAAGGGAGTGACAAATTTATGGCTATATTTATATTTAAAAACTATACTGTTCAATATTCCTTACTAGTGATTTTTTCTTGAGAGAAATAATATCTAAACCTGTATTAAAGGAAATTTATATTTGTCAGCCAGAAATGTATAAAATTGGGGGTATGCTTTTATTTCTCCAGGGCGTCTGTGGACACGCTCAGAAGATATACAGCCTGATATTCTCCTATCGGTGAAATCCTAAAAGCAGTGTCAAAGAAAACTTGGAGAACTGTAAAGTACACAGAGTTTCTCAGAATAGATTATGCCTCAGGGAGAACTAATAGTTGAATAAAGAAGAGAGTTCTCACTAGCCATAGAAGAAATTTTGGAGTTAGTACCAAGGGTTGGCTAGCAATGATTATTCAACTCTGAAGCAAGTTTTAGACTATTTCACATTCTTTGTTATTGAGGTATTGGGTGAAAATCAGGGCTGAAAAGAAACAAAAACTGAAGTCCACTTAATTGGATTCAATTGTATACATTTATAGAATACAAGATATACGTCAGGCACACTTCTTGGTTAGTGGAGGAAAAGAGAATGAGCAAAAGAAAGGGTCAGGGCTTGGTACAATTAATGAGACATGTTCTCTATGCTTAAGAATGTTGCTCTCTAGTTGGGCAACATATATACATGCAGGATTAAATAACTGACAACGTCTAGAATTGTTAACCATTGGGAGACCAAGGAAAGTGAAGAAAGGAGGCTGCATTATTGTTCTATTTCAATTCTTTATGCCTTTTATTTCATATTCTCTCCTTATTTCACTGTATTTTTATAAGGATAACACTCATTAAAGAAGTGAAACTCCATACAATATCAGCAAGGGCTATACATAAGAGGGGCTGAGGTATCTTTTGAATGGCTGGTTTCCATGGAGCCCCTGAGATCATGTCGCTCAGGCAGTCACATCTTCAATAATAATCATGGAAGCCTTAGTAAAATGAGTGAGACCGGAAGGCAGATCAACAGCTTGGGGTGTGAATTCTAAAGATGGCTTTTGAGATGGTTTTGGAGAAACTCAACCAAGACTGACCTTGGTGCATTTCTGAATCAGATGAAGTCTAAATTTGGTGTGTTCCCAAAGGTAGTCCTGTTCAAAAATCCAGTTAGTACAATTAGAAGGGAAAGGAGGAGAATGATGTGTTAATAAAATTCTTTTCATGCTTTTTATTTTTTTTCTTAATTTGCCTAATGCTTTAAAATCGGGAAGCACTTACATGAAACTTAATACAGATCAATTCCATTTCTTGTTGCTCTTTCCTTAGTGGAAAGAGAGCAGTTGTATACTGTCATGTTCAGATACTTAAGAAAGCATCTGGGTTAAGTCTTACAAGTGGGATAATGTGACCTGACTTGTTTGGGAAGAGGTCATTTTTTCACATTTGTATCATTGCAGCTTAAGGACAGTTCCATGCCAAAACCAAAGGCAAATGATTATTTGATTTCCCACTCATTTTTCAGAAGGCAGTTGGTTCCCACGAAGGGAATTATATTACAAGAAAAGAGCCCTGGCTCTTGCCTAAGCTGGAAAATATCTTCTTAGACATCAATGAAAATAAAGCGGGATTTGCAGACAGTAATGACCACAGTGATGATGGTGGTGATGATATCTATGATGATGATAAGGCTTACTACTTTGAAGTTAATTATCAATGAAACAGAATTATAACAGTATAACCTCTGAAATATGAATTCTCAATTGTTTATATCTCTGGGACATGCTATTACTAAAAGCAATGACCCTACCGGCAGAAGCCCTGATAAATATTAGGACCAAAGTAATAAAAATTTGCTAGTAGAAATTCACTATATTCCAGCTCTTCTTTTACTTACCGTTGGGAAACTAGGCTTGGAATCAAGAAAGGAGGGGAAATTCAAGGGTGAAGTAGATAAATGATAGACCACTTCATCTAAGACTGGAATGCCAGAAAGAGAGCTGTGAACAGCTCAATGGTAAATTTGGACTACAGATGAATTAGTGACAAATTTACATGACGAAATCTAAAACGAAGAGAAAAGGCTAGTCATTTTTGGTAACTCTATGTAAATCTGTAGGTAAGCATTATGGCCTCAAAGTTAATTTCTATAACTAAAACATGAAATGCTGTCTAGAGCTGGAAGGCATCTTAGAAATCATTTAGACTCTCTCATTTTATAGAGTCCAGGCTTTGAAAGCTCGGAAAAGTTAAATAACTTGACGACTGTCATGTGGTCACTGGCTGAGTTGAGGCAGGAATATATGCCTAATTTCATTCTGACAGCTTTGAGAGGAAAGTGGGTTTTCACAGAGGCTTCCACTCTGTGAACAGATTAAGCGGAATGTGACAGATGGACTGTGTTTATTGCTGTTCCCATCAACATGTACAATTATTGAGATGTTACATGGTGTAAGATTTAACATTTACTTGTCGACATCTATTTTTTTTTTCTCCTTGTTTATTGTGTTGCTTGGAGAATGCTAAGCATTTTGTAAACAATACAATTTATTTTCCTGAAAGGTTATGTAATCAAGTAAAACCACTAACGAGTTTGAAACTGCAGTTAAACTTTATTTTAAAAGCAAATTACTTTCTCTTTTTGGGTGACTTGCTTTTTATAAGCCACATATAGGGGTGGAAAAAAAAATCTGTTGTCCCATTGTGGTTTTTGTTTGGGTTCTGTTAGTCCAGCATGAATTCTGAAACTTGGATCTGTCTCCTCCCCCACACTGGAAGATTCTAATGTAGTTAGTGTGAATCTGAATATTTTAATTTCTCTTTTGAGATGACATAATTGACTTCAATGCCTTTAAACTTGTGTTTTTGTTTCTAGGGTTTTGTCTTTTTTGTTTCTAAACATACTCATTCTTTTCGTTGTATCCTCCATGCCCTTGGCCATAGAACAAAATAACCGCCATTGCTGTCAGGCCAATTAGCCATCTGGTCTTTTTTGTTCTTTTTTTTTTTTTTTTTATTCTTTTTTAAACCCCCAGTAAATAAGTTTTATTTGCTCGTTCATTCATTCATTCACTCATTTATTCATTCAATTGATTGTTTAATTTACTAATTTAAGCATTAGACCACTGTTATTTCTGGGGCTAGGAAGATGAATGCGATAGGGTATCCTACCTGAGGGTGTTCAAAAGTTGGTGGCCAAAAGGTCATTTCAAGGGAGTGTGTAATTGCTTTTTATATGATTTACCTCATAAGGTCTGACATAGATTATAAGCACTCTTAGCATCTCTTCATCATTAGGATTTATCAATCATGTTTTTTGCTCAGACTTCTTAACTTATTTTTATTTCTAGGCTGTAATCCTAGGAATAGAGGCTCTTCCATAAGTTTACTACTTAGCCCAAGAAAAATATATCTATATTTTCTCATAAAAAGATCCCAAGGTCCACAGAGCACTGGTCCCAGGTCTTTCATGCATGAGAAGAAAATATATGATACTAATTTGACTACATTTGAAGGTCTTATTTGGTGAAACTTCCCTTAACTTCTTTTGGTATGGTGTTAATACATGCATGATGTTGTCTGGATAAGAAATCCATTTTGCTGAAAAAGGACATTAAAAAATTAGCTGTTTTTTTTTAAAAATCCCAGTTCATTCTTTATACTAGATCTGAACCAGACAAAACTGAGGGGCTCAAGGGTAGAGAGGGGTAACAATTAACTCATAACAAGTGTTGCTGCTCTGTGAGATTCTACGTCTCGTTTGAGATGTGCCGTCCTGACAATGTATGTATAGTGAGAAGGAATTTTCCTTTGATTGAAATACTATGGCAACTAAAGATTGCCAAACAGACAACCAACCAGATAAATTAGTTGTTATCCACAATGAAGTTTGCATTTCTTTTCTGTATTCATGAGAGGACAGAAAAAGGAATAATTCCTACAACACTTGGTCAGTTTTTTATGTTTGTTCTTACAATGTTATTCTTACAACATTTCTTTTTTTTTTTTTTAAGATTTTATTTATTTATTTGACAGAGAGAGACACAGTGAGAGCAGGATCACAAGCAGGGGTAGAGGGAGAAACAGGCTTCCCGCAGAGCAGGGAGCCCAATGTGGGGCTCGATCCCAGGACCCTGGGATCATGACCTGAGCTGAAGGCAGATGCTTAATGACTGAGCCACACAGGCGCCCCTCTTACAACATTTCTTAATAATTAAATTCAGAATCTAATGGATTAAAGTGATGGGCAATACACTAAGGTTTAATAATAATTTATATTCTAAATAAAATTGAGGAGATTCAGGAATTAAGGTTTTGAGGGAAGAAACTTGTTATCAAGGGATTTACAATTTTAAGGAGGCAGGGAGTGAAATGAGAGACATGTATTTCGTTATGTAAAATGTACTTTGGCTTGAAATTCAATGACTATAAAAGGAGTTTAAACATACAATTTTTGTGTATGATTGATTCCACAGCAAATAAGTATATATGTAGGTATATATATATATATATATATATATGTATATATATTTCATATATATACATATATATGTACACACATATGCACCAAAACTTGGATCCTGCACTCTGTACCATGCATTCTAGACAAGACAGTATGATTGTAAAGGTAATGAATTATAATACTAAGAAGTGGAATCTCTCTTGGGAAGCAAAAAATGCATCAGGAGACCTCTTAGTTTCATGCATTAGCAAAGTAGAGCCTATAAGTGGTCTTTGGCAGGAGTTTACATAAGCTAATGAATAAGGAAAATGAAATTTTATACTCCATTAGGCTGACAAGAAATCAATCACATATGATGAACCAGTAAGTTAGATTTAAATGCTAGGGAGTTCCCTACGAGTACCCAAATCTGATCCACTTTTGTGCATAGGTCAGACAGGTACCTGTAGTTAGTACTCACAATGTCAGTGCCTTGGAGTTCATGGAAAAGCACATTCAGAAACAGCCTATTCACTCTTTTGAAAATCTGTGTGTGCACATCTTGGCCATTCTTTGAATTGTTTATAGCAGCAGCTTAATTGCTGCCAGGCTTCTTGGGCTCTATTACTATCAGTTGCAAGAAAATGTATCCTCCTAAACACAATGTAAAGAGAAATAGAACATGTTAAAGGCAAACGCAACATTATACAACATTGGATTAGCTGTCGTTTTGTCTCCCTGGCCTCTTCACAACTAGCACAGATTAAATATTTCTAATTTTACCTCACTTATTTTGGTGATATCTCTGAAAGGCAGTTAATTGTATACATTATCTTTCATTTTAAGATAAATCAAAACTTAGGTGACTTCTTCCAGTAACATATAAGAAGGGGCTGTCCTGAAGTTTTTTTTCTCAGTTCTATGAGCCAAGCTATATAATAGAAATTGGATATCAAGTTTGGACAAAATAGTATGGTAGGAAGAACAACCAGCATATGTATCAAACCCTAGTCCAAAGGTAATCTGTCTTTTTTCTACTTCTAGAACAAGTCGTGTCATCTTGGGCAAATTATTTTATCTCAAACTGTTATCAGTTTCCTCATCTGCAAAGTCATTCACTCCTTTGATATATGTTCTTGTTTGTTTTTTTGTGGTTTCTTTTGACATAAGTTCTTTTAACAATATGTTTTTAAAATGTTTTTCTCTGACTCTAAAATTTTGTGGCTCTATATCATTACATTATTTTTCTAACTAAAAAAAATTTTTTTTTAAATATAAGAATGGTAACTTAAGGACCAGGAAAACCTCGATGTGAGAGATGAAGAGTATACTGTTGTACTTATTAGCAATACTAAAATAGTGAGCCTGAATTCTTCCATGGTGTTTGTCAAGAATTTTAAGATTATATAATTAGAACACTAAAAAACCATGGTCATACCTGATTCCAGGATTATTTGTGCTTTAAGTAGAGGATTTGTTGTGAATATAAATGAATTATTATAATAAGAGGTATAAGCCAACAAGAAATGTCAACTGTAAAATATCCTCATGTGGATAAACTTAATCCAAGATTATAAAACACACAATGGATCTAATCTGTCCTAGGATGAATATCCCTCTTTTCTCCTTCCTAGATACATCTTCACACTTCTCAACACTTTATTCATTAAATATTAATAGAATACTTATTATGTGCAAGACTAAGAAGAGACACAGATGCTGTCTTTAAGGAGAAATATTGCTATATTTATGCGCTCACTAGAGTTTGCTGACTGATAGACTGATGGTTGGAAATAATCCTCTAGAATAATAAAACTTGTTTGGAAGTGACTACTTGAAGATACTTTAGTTTCTTAATTTTGTGTTAAGTTCAATATGAGGAGACTTTGAAAAATTATCAGGGTGCCAGAAAATCTGCTTGAGAATAAAATTTAGAAAGCCACTACACCATTTTGCTGCCATGGAAAAATCTGTCCTTATGATAACTCAGAAGAAAATATGACTGCTATATTCTTAAAATATTCCACAAGAAGTCATTTATGATAAAATATCATAATACTGCATATTTCTGAGTGAATCAGTTTCCTTGACCAGGTAACTTCGTTTTAAAATTTAAGACTATTCTAATTTGTTCCATTCTATGAGAAATAGAATACAATTGCTTAGGAACTCACCTGTCATGGTCTTCTACTCTTTTTTTTTTTTTAAGATTTTATTTATTTATTTGACAGAGAGAGACACAGCGAGAGAGGGAACACAAGCAGGGGGAGTGGGAGAGGGAGAAGCAGGCTTCCCACTGAGCAGGGAGCTGCATGCGGGGCTCGATGCAGGGCTTGATGCGGGGTTCAATGCTGGGCTTGATCCCAGGACCCTGGGATCATGACCTGAGCTGAAGGTAGACGCTTAACGACTGAGCCACCCAAGCACCCCCTGCCATGGCCTTCTAAAGTTATTGTCAGCCGTCTCTCCTCCAACCTAAGTCTCTCTACCTTTCCTCACTAGGACTTTAATTCTGTATTATAGCTAATTTTAACGAAGAATCTCTTTAGAACTTTCCTACATCACATTTCAATGCTGATGAGTTTTTTCAAAAAACATGTTATTTTTTTAAAGATCTATTTATTTATTTTAGAGAGAGAGAGAGAGAAGGAGAGAGAGCACATGAATAGGAGGGTCAGAGGGAGAGGGAGAGAGAATCTCAAGCAGACTCCCCGCTGAGTGCAGATCCTCACCTGGGGCTCCATCTCAGGACTCTGAGATCACAACCTGAGCCAAAACCAATAGTCTAACGCTTAACTGATTGTGCCCCCCAGGTGCCCCCCAAAACATGTTATTTGAAGACAAAATAAACAAATAAGGGCGGGTGAGGGCAGTAGTACAAAAAAAAAGGCCATTCACTCACATGATGTTCCAGACATAAGTGTTAGAAGAGATTGGGTGTACCACTGGAATGGCTGGACCTGAGGCAGTTCAAGAAGATAGCTGGAACCACTGGGCCCACGCGTGCTGGAAATTTAGTCTAGGTTCTAGAGGCTGTGTATAGGCTCCTCACTATGAGTAAATTCCTTTGGCATGTCTCACCACCACACTCACAACAGTAACTCAGTGGGGTGGGAATATATTTTTGCATTGGGTTTCCTCATCAATTTTTCCAAAGTCAACAGGAATGCAGTAAAATGGAACAGTGTAGAATTCTAACTTAAATTCTTTCTGTTCCCAAATATGAATATTCACTGTAATTTAAGTCAAATGGATGCTGGAAGGGGGTTCCTTCATTTAGGATTTATTTATCAAAACAATCAACATCATCTAAAAAACCCAGAACCTGACAGTTTTTACATTTGGAGATGTTCTTATGAAGTGGATATATTTCCTATCAGTGTTTTTAAGATTTACTTGTTTAAATCTTTATACTATTATGAAATACTATTTCAAAAAGGAAACTGTTGTTACCACAATAAAGAGAAGGCAAGCATTTTCTCTCAGTTCTTTTACTTGACCTCAGTGGTCTGTTTTATATTCTCAGGCCTTCAGTTTGGTGACTAGCATGGTTGTCTCTTTTGTCACTGTGAGTGTGATTCAAAGCTGACTCTTGGCAGCTACTGGCTAGTGTGACTGTATATTGTATGTTCCAGTTTACTAGGAAACCCTGGTTATGTGTTTTGTAACACTGTTAATTATTAATAGCTCACCTTTGACTTGTGGTCTGGTGTGGAAAATAAATTATATAGTCACTGATTAATATAGTTTCTTTCTTCCTCCCAACTGTGATGGCCTCTTGTGTGAAGCCAGATTTATTACTGAGAAATGAGGGGAAGGTTCATTATAGACGGTTTCATTATTTGAGTAGGTTCTGACTGGTGACCAGCATTGCCCTCCGCTTTGCCAGTCATCAGGCTAAGCTGAGTTCTGATACAGGACACCCACATGGGATTGGATCTTTTCACTGGCAATGTTCTTGATTGAAGAGAGTGGAAAGAGATAAAGTAAGAACAGAAATATGGTAAACAGGAAGTAGGAGAGTGGGAAAGAGCAGATGAGGGAAAGATTTGGAAGAAGGAAATGAAGTAAGAACAGAGCACTCAAGAAATACATAAGTAGGCATCCTATGAAGAAAGTGAACAGTACTGTTGCTTTTCCAATATCTTTCACTGCTCTTTCTCTAATGGCATTCCATCCTCTCATTTCCCCAATCAGATATAAATGGATTATCACCTGCCCCAACATTTTGTTTTTCCTTTGCAAGATCCTGGTTTTGGCACTAGTGGGCTTGTTTACTTTTTGGTCATTTCTCTTGGTTTAAATTCTTCAGATTCTATTTATTCAAATCTCTGCCTTCATTAGGGTCAATAGAATAAATTAATTCCCATAATAATGAGAATGACTTAATATGCCTTTTCTAATAAACTTGCATTAACAGAAACCTTCAATGACATTTTAACCTACCCAAGAGTGTGTTATGTGGGGGGGTCTGTGATAGAAAAAAAGGAGGAAAAGGTATTTTGGATCAGTAGACTATTGATTCTTTAATTCATACCCAAAGGCCTCTGCCTACTTCATATACTCATAAAAGAAGCTCTTACTTAAGGTCCCTGCTAGGTCCAAGTCTGTGTTTAATTGTTCACAGTCTTATGGCTGATGCTTCATGGTATTGTTGGCTTTTGAAAGTAGGACGTTTCTTTCTAAAAACATAGATAATTTAAATTGTTACTATCTGCTTCAATGTGTAAAAGCCACTCCCACTCCCTATTCTATCTAGCTTTAGAAAATGCAATTATTCTTCTCAATGTGTACCTGGGTTTCATGAATTTTAGAACAGAGTACGGATCAGTTTATGCCACTATAAGGCTGATTGTGGAAATACCTTAAATGTAGTAGTTTATATATTAATGTACAGGAAGTTTTTCTTTTTTAATTCTGGTCTCAACATAAGAACATTAAATTTTTCTTTTCAGATTCTTTTTCAGTCATTTCTGGATTGTAATATGCCTTAATAAATGTTAAAAACAGGCTCCCTTTTATAGAGGCATTATATCAACATGAACTTTTCCACAATTAGATTTATGGATGTGGAATGGATTACTAAGAAGCAAATTTGGCTGAGGAACAGAAAACCTGATTTCAATTCACAACTCTGTCATGTGTTTGCCCATGTGATCACTAATCTGTGATAAATAAATGAAATGAAATGAAATAATATAAAATAAAAGTCTACTTTACCCGGTCACTTCTCCACCTACTAGCGTCACTTCCTTTTGTGTCTTCCTATGCATTTTGTAATGATCCTATCAGAAACTTCTATTGTATCGAGTGCTATAGTGTACTATAATCTTTGGTTTCCCTTTATGTTTCCTCCAAAGTCAGGGCAAGATCCGTTTCTTTTTCATCTTAATAAACCCAAGACTTATCTCAATTCCAGGCATATTACAAACACATAATGTTTGTTGAATTAAAGAATGAAGATCACAGATAAAATAAGCAGTCTCTGCTATGCATTTCTGTGCTCATCTAAAGATAGGGAATAATTTAACCTCCTCTGGCTCTTTCTAACTCACAAGGCAGATTGAATGACTCCATAAAGGAGGTCTTGCCTTCTTCAATTGGCCTTCTCCAACTCCCCTGTCTAAAGTTATCCCTCTTCCACCTCTCTCCCATGTGATTTTCTCTTCCTTTACCCTGTTTTATTATCTTCATGGTTTGGTTTTTTACTTCTCCGCTGAAATGCTAGCTCTATCAGGTAGGTACTTATCTGTCTTGTTCCACCTAGAATCTGTTGTGCCTTATAGAGAGACACACAGTAGGTGCTCAATAAATACTTGAGTGAATAATGGACTTCCATATGTGACACTGGGGAGACTCACTCAACAAATGTAAATGCCCTATATTTTTATGTGACAAAATTGTTATGAAAATGCAAGCTGCTTTTATTATCATTAACCTACTCTGAGACTTCACCTTCTTTATACAAGAGAATATATGCTAAAGGAAAAAAAATCTTATTTGGTGCTAATTTGTATCTTACTTAGGTTTGTAGCTATCTTTTTTTTTTTTTGAAAACATAAATATAATGAGCCTTTTAAAATGCAACTTCTTATTTTCTTGAAATTTCTGAATCCTTTTCAGGGAACTAAGGGATATTTCTCGAATCCTTAAGTCTTTTTTCAAAGTTGGAAGATAGTATTTAATATGAGAAAAATATAAGTCCTTGTTTCAGGAACTAAACATACGTTCATTTTTATTTGGTATGAGGAATTCAACTTGATAACTCAATTGTAATATTGGTTTGTGGTCTGAAGGTGACTTCAGAAATAACACACAGGTGAAGGTGATTTCATGTTTCTTTAGGGTTGGTTTTTTGAATTTGAATCTGAATGTGGATGCTTACATAATTTGTAGAATCAAAATTGTGTAGTTTCGTCCTAGAAGCAGATTTTTAGTATTGGGCTTTTGTGTCCTGTGTGTTTTAATAACGTTAGTGTAAAAACTTACCATCATAGATGTGCATTTGTTTGATGCTGCCATCAAGTAGTGTTTGACCCAGTCATTTCTCATTTTATTTTCACATCTAATCAATGACGATGTTGAGAAACATATGAACATGAATATCACAATTATATTCACATAGTTTTATAAGACAGTTGATCATCTTCATGCTTAGGAAGAGAAACACCATATCTGTTTGTGCATAATGTGGACTTTGAACTATGTCTACAGGGTGAAGGAGTTTTGTATTTGTGGCATTGTTTAATTTGATAGTCATTTTATAGTCTATAAGCAATAAGCAATCTCCAGTGTCTCCTCCCCTGAAAATAAGAGCGCGTAGAAAGCTTTTAAGTATAAAGTTGATTAGCAGCCAGTTGCTTTATATCCAGCCAGGAGATTTCATCCTACCGTGCTTCACCATATCATTCAGCAGGAAAAACATTTAAGATCAAAGTGGGGAAAAAAGGGTGGAGCCGGCCTCAACCAGTCATACTTCTTGGAGTCAGCTGCCATGGCCCCAAATCTGGGCTTGTTTAATGCAAAAAGGAAAAAAATCTTAAAAGAGATATAATAAAAGATTGTACAGTGGGTACTACACAGCCCATTTCCCACTTTCTATGTCTTAATTTACTTAATTGTTCTATATGAAATATATAACATCAAACGGCCATTTAAAATTTTAGTATGCCAATGGTGGATATTTACTCATTGCTTGGAATCAGGTCTCTATAATGAACAATAATTTAGGACATAAAGAGTATTATCCAAGCACACCTTAACTTACCTTCTCAGACTCTGGATTATTTTTGAGAGCTGCTGATCTAAGTAGGCACCAAACAGGTTAAAATTTTAATACAGTACACATTTAAATATTATTATTGCCACTGTTGCTGAATAATGTGTCATACTCTTCATGCACACTAAAAGTTAATGGACCCTCAAAGATTTGTCTTTAATTGTCAAGTATTCAGCATATGTATTGTCAGAACTTTAGGTAAATATATATGTAAAGATTCATATTTAAGATTAGTTTTTTTTTGTCTTTAAGAGAAATACAAGGAAAATTATACTTGAGTGATACTATACACTACAATGTAAGGGTATATGTAGGAATCAGTATATTTTAAATTAGTTGATATTCACATTAAGAATTTACACAAAGTAATTTTTGTTTTTACTTTTTATTTCAAAATCAATCAAACAAAATTTATGACATTTTATAAAAGATAAAAGTGGTAAAAGCAGTTTTTTCTTAGTTTTTATTATTATATTTCTTGGTTATGCTGAAAGCCGGGACACAAAAATTCCAAATATGTAGAACCTGAAATAACTTTATCAATTTAGAAATGAAATTTGTGAATAGGTCAAGAGAAATATTCTTTGTTCAAAAATTTGGAATGATAAAAGTAAAACAAGCTTACCTAATACTCCTCGAATTTCATCAGTATACAACCCATTCTAGGCTTACATGTTGAGGGGAAGGGTGCTATTTGGGATTGTTTGTGTTTATTTTTCAGGTACTTTCTTCGATCTTTATACTAAGGGAAGAGGCTAGCCTGCGTAAAGCATTCCTATCTGTTAACTTTGTTCCTCTGATATTTTAAGTTCAATAGTACTAAAGTCAAGGCATATTATAAACAGAAGAATATTTCATTATTTTCTTATTGGAGGTTTTTCTGAAAAGGTTCCTCTAAAAACAGTGTAAAACTGATGACAGTGCATAAATTTGAGAGAACCCAATTTATGGGCTAGATTTTGAAAGTTTAATTTTTTTGTTTGATGCTTTAAAAAATCTACGATGTGTGATGTACACTTTAAATTTTCATATTGTTTAATTAAAGTGAATTTTGCTAAAATTTTAAAGGAGTGTTATGAGAGATCAAATGAGATAACAGCATTTCCTGGAGTAAAATGCAAATGTAAGGTGATACTGTCATCTTCATCTTTGTTTTATGCATCCTGAAGATCATCTTCAGTCTTCTCACTGCCCACAGTGTAGAACTGCTGTTTCTCTAAATATGCCAGGCCCATATTTCATATTTTTCATGTATTTGCAATTTTCCCTAGTGAATGTTCTTACCATGTTCAGACAGAGAAGTCAGAGAATACTAACAGCAAGAAAAATAAGTTGGATCATTCTTTTCATGTACATTTCTATGCTATGGCTCTTCTAACAATAATAATTGTAATAAATTGTAATAAAATAATAAATAATAAATAAATAATAAAATAAAAAATAAAAAAATTGTAATAAAAGTTTCCTTCTATTGTGTAGTAAACAACTTGACATATAACTTTAATAGATTTGGTAAATGAAAATTTTTTTAAAATCCTCTAATTAGATCAGTAAACATAGGTCTTTGGATTGAAATGCTATTATCTTCTTATGTCTTTGAAGGAAAAAATATTTCTGGTGAATCAAAGAAAGTGTCTCTAGGCTTTACATTGAGAATTTCCATTTGAAATACCCAAAGACTGAGATTGCAAAGGGTTCTGAGTCACAAATAAGGAGATTCTTCAAATTCACCTCCCCCTTTTAAAATCATGGTTAAAATTTTGCAGAGTTAAAAAATATATTTTCCTTTCAAAGTTACCTCTTAAAAATATTTGGTATGATAATCCTTTATTTGAGTGACTATTTGTAATTCATTTTTACTGTACTTATTGTAGACTGTTTAGAATCCATATTCTATTACATAAATCACTTTTGAAACTAGGTTATGTTCTAGAACTATCTGTTGGCAATGATAAGAATTGGTCACTATATTACATTCATGACATTAAGAAATAATTTTTGAAGTGTTGATTTTTATATATCTAGGTTGTAGAATATTCATTTTCTTTTTCTATCTTCTTAATGAATATAATCACCTACCCAAAATGATTAAGATGATTACCATTGCTTCTTACATACCAGAAAGAGTAATAAGCTTAAATAAGCTAGGCTTCATAGTTTAATTTGAGAATAATTCATTTCATTTTTTGCTCCATTAACTGTATATTCATAGACTTGTTTTATTCAGAGACCCTTTCGTACCATTTGAAAAACAGTGCATTTTGAACATTTATCACAATATTCAATTTAATGCTTTTAAGACCATTGCAAGGAAAATTCCCTGAGATTACTATTGCCTGTATTTCGATTTAATGAGAATGAAAAACTACTTAACTATTAAAATCTTGTTGTTTTCAAATATTAAGAGTTATTAACAATGCCTTGCTTATGTTTGGATATACATCCTGTCCTTTTATCATGTTCCTAATGTTTGCTTCTTTCCCATTACCATTGGTCTTAGGAAACATTTTAATGGCAGCAAATATACTTTACTTTTACCCAGGAGAGCTAGGCTCTTATGTAATAAGTTATGCTGAAAATCATTTTGGTTAACCTCTATATAGTGCTTGATACATCATCCTTTACAGTGAATAATTCTTGCCCAGAGTGGAAAAGCAATTCTGTGTCCTTGAGTTTCCATTTTGTAAGTTTTTCAAAAACATTTTTACATCATGTAAATTTTGTAATCAGATTTCTACAAAACTAGTAACATATTATGTCCATAATAAAACAACACATTTTAGCGGAAAAAAAGCACTGAACCATGTTTTAAATCTTTGCCTGTATATCAAATCATACGCATAATGATGATTGCTTCTTATCCAAATATGGTAACTAAACTTAAGAGCCAATTTCAGCAAAGGTATTGATTGTTTAAATTAGATGGGGCAATGAGTGTTTTAAAAATATGTTTTCATTAGAGTTTTAAATATTCGACAACCAGTAGCTATCACTAAAATGATGGATATTTTGAGGATTTATAAGCCCGCTTAATACTAATTGAAGTGCCAATTTTTCCTGTGGGATTGTTCAAATTACTTTTCACTTTCTGTTTTTATGCTGGTGAAGAACCTGACCATAATTTTTAAATTCTAATATGGGATTTTTAACTGCCCAAGAGCTACCTTTGAATACCTCAACATGCAATGTGGTGTGTGTTAAAATTCCCTCAGTGAATAAACAGTTATGTCTACTCTGCCTTTCTCCCCATTATTGAAATTGGGTAAATTATTATCATAGCTTAAGGAAAGAAGATTAAGCTTGATACTGGTTCTGCCATTTTCAAGAAATTATTGTAAAGAAAAAAAATTAAAATTGATTCAGTGTCAAAGCACTTTGTAAATTTTAGGGTACAGTTATTATATTATTGTAAAAGTGTAGGAATCTGTTGGCTTATTAAAACCTTAAATGATCTATGTAAGCAGTAAATAAACTCTGTGGAATGCAGTATGGATAAAATTATTCCACAAACTATACCCTACAAAGACTGCCAAAAATTCCTCTCATTTTCCTTGTTGTGTAACTTACCTTTGGCCGCTTGCAATCTTTTAATGACTTGATTTTTATCTGCT
Organism: Neomonachus schauinslandi; assembly: GCF_002201575.2. NCBI lineage: Eukaryota > Metazoa > Chordata > Mammalia > Carnivora > Phocidae > Neomonachus > Neomonachus schauinslandi. The sequence continues at coordinate 68,652,475 of NC_058411.1, read as the reverse complement.
ATCTTACAATTCTTCCATTAAGGAAGAGAGACATACCTCAGAATCCTTTCATTAGCTTTCAGTTCTTTCTTAGAAGTAGGTACTTATTATCTTAAAAATTTTCTCAATCAAATTTCCTTTTACTTTTAGTAAGGCATGTGCACTAGACATTTTAAATTAAAGGTCCATGGTGTTTTTTATTTTATTGTATACTAAGTTCACTAAAGATAAAATAATAAATAAATAAATAAATAAATAATTTACGGGGAAATTATTTATTTGAAATGTAAAACACTAAGTACTAAGCACACAAAACTTGTTGAAATATTACTAGTCAGATTTTATTAATGTTAAATATAGTACAATTATTGATGAATTTCTAGCTCTTTATTATTCATTCTTTTATTTACATGACATGATAAAGCAGCAGTGTGGGGGTTTTTTTGGGGGGAGAGGTTTATGAAAGTTTTAAATTAAAATAAGACTATTAATAAACAATTTGATAAACTTGTCAGTTCACTGAACTTACTGTCTCAGATAAAATCATTCATTGCCAGTGTTCATTTCATTTCAGCAGGTCTTTTTATCAAGTGTAAGTTTTTTCTATAATAAACTTTTAGAATATTACAAGAGTTCAATTTCTCTCATTAACTCATTGAAGTCTATGCATAGGCAAAGAAAAATAAGTTAAAAAGTGTTTTCCTTGAGTGTTCAAAAACATTCCCTTGTACCTGTAATTAGGATTCTAATTTTATTGAATTAATAAACCAGGATCAAAAATCTACATCTTTATATAATCAGTTTTTCCTACTCCGATTAATTTAGGACATTGCAGCTGGGTTTTTTTAGTCAATATGAGCATTTCTATTAATGATTTAATAAAATCTGTTGTAATATGTATATGGGATCATCCAGATGGAAGTATAATAAATAAATGGGTATGAGAAAATATTTAATGACTCTTTTGTGTTTGTATTGTATGTAGGTATTTTTCTATGAGATCTAAGTTTTCAAATTTAGGTCTTCATCTTAGGTTCCTTCATGCTCATATATTTTGTAAAGTGTATTCACAAACTGTACCAGGCTCTGATTCAAATTTTACTACCTTATAAATTTGTTCCCCTTTAGTTTTAGAAGGAATTGATATTTATCGATTGTCTTGTCTCCTTGAGGTTGAATTTAGGTATTGAGAATTAGGTATTTAAAGCAAATATCTCATTTAGTTTTTATATCCTGAGGTAATTGTGATCTCCATGTTCTATACATGATATTGGCATCTACAAAATGTTCAGTAACAGTAGGAGTGAAACTAAGGTTCAAATCCCTATTTGCCTACTCTAAGACCATTTTCCTCTATATCAAGTTCTGTTGGATTTATATTCTCTAGCTGATGTTCTTTAGTTAAAACTTCTGATAATAAAAACTTAACTTCTTAAGAAGAGTCACAAAACTTTTTCCTAATTATGAAAATAAGCACACTGACATTCATTGTTTTTATTTTGAGATTATAGATACCATATCTGTAACTCTTAAATTCTTAACCATGTTTCATTTTGGATATCAGTTATTCTAGAGAATTAATTTCAATTCATACTAGGATAGACCAACTATACTTCTTGCCTAGGACAGTACAGATTCTGCTTTAGGGTAGACTAAAAATTGGAAGATCTAATAAATGATTTATCTGACTTTTCATTTGGAGAGCCATATGCAGGAAATAATTGTTTTGAGATTTAAATAATTATGATCTTCCTAGTAGGACATGCTATTGATTAATAATTACTATTTTAGAGAAAAGAATAATTATCCATTTACAGAACGGCCACACTAATCCTAAAGTTTTTGCTATCACTCTAAAGTGTAAGGCAAACAGAATGTTTTATAAGGAACATTTTCAGTGATTATATACTTTTGCTTTTCATGAAGACCTATGAAAATGCACATAACTATATTTTTAATAGTGAATATACAAAGGTTGCTTCCTAACTGGAAAACAGCATCATCATCCAATGAAAAATTAGGAAATTTTTTTTTATTCCTTTAATACTAATGGAATGTGTGAACAAAATAATCCTTTTAAAACAATTCAGCTACTTCTAGGACTTCAAATTTTAAGTGTACTTATTCTACAAAGAAATAAGTATCTCTGGATGTGTTAAATGTGATGATAAAATTGTCTATGACAGAGTTAATTTGATTCTCATAACTATTTTGATAATCAAATAAATAAGGAAAGATGAAATATATAAAGAATGCATTTGACCATTAAGGATACTAGAAAAAAAATGATCAGTTTACACCAGCTATGGAGATTGCCACATATTTTTAACTTTCCTACCTCTCAGAAAGAGAAAGGAAAACAAATGATAGACCAAGAATTATTATTCCAAAATTTAAAAAAAAATTTCTTTAGATCTTACTCATATTTTAAAACTAGTCTCTCATAAAATGTCATTTCTGAATTTTTTATAACACTTAACTTTATAAGAACACATTAATAATATATTTTTATACAATAATCTTTATAATTTAGTATGCAAGAATTTAATAAATGAAAAAATATGACAAAATGCTTCTTATAAATGAATACTTGAAAGTATAGATTCCTGGGGCACCTGGGTGGCTCAGGTGGTTAGGGGACTGCTTTCAGCTCAGGTCATGACCTCAGGGGCCTGGGATCGAGCCCCGCATCAGGCTCCCTGCTCCTCGGGAAGCCCGCTTCTCCCTTTCCCTCTGCCTGCTGCTCCCCCTGCTTGTGCTCTCTCTCTCTCTCTCTGTCAAATAAATAAATAAAATCTTTAAGAAAAAAATAAATGTTAAAAAAAAAAAGAAAGAAAATATAGATTCCTGACAGAATTGTCAAGAAACCGGTACTCTCATGTATCTTGAAAGAAATTGAGATATAACTTCCATATGAGGTTATTTATTTTTCCAAACACGTGCTATTTATTCAATTTAATATTAATGTTATTTATCTATTAATTATTTATAATTGACATTGATATATCATTATGTTGATAATATCAATTAATATTAATGTTAATAAAATTAATATTAATCCTTTTGGCTTTAAAATGTGTACTTCCTAAATAAATTAAAACACTTTCTGAGTATGTATTTACTCACCTTCCTTCCCACAGGTTTAGAAGATAAACTATCCATGTAAATGTTATTAAATTTTCCATCATTTGATTCTTCTGTATCAAGTGCATTCTTTGGTAGTTTTAAATAATTTATATTTCTTTTTTTAAAAAGATTTTATTTATTTGACAAAAAGAGAGACAGTGAGAGAGGGAACACAAGCAGAGGAGTGGGAGAGGGAGAAGCAGGCTTCCCGCTAAGCAGGGAGCCCAATGAGGGGCTCGATCCCAGTACCCTGGGATCATGACCTGAGCTGAAGGCAGACGCTCAATGACTGAGTCACCCAGGTGCTCCATAATTTATATTTCTTAATTGAAAAAATACACTAAGTGAAAAAACTTTTTAAAAAAACTTCTAAGAACAAAGTTGACCAACAATAGTACTTAGAAATAGCTTTGAAACTCTGTAGTAAATTGCATCTTGTGAGCACTCAAAATGAAATAATATAAATTTTCTCTAGGGCCACAAAAGTAATCATGCATTAGACAGATGAAGAGATACACATTTATCCCAAATAATTCCATATATCCCTACGATGTTATTCCAATTGCTTAAATGTGTTATTCCCATAAAATGCTTTAGTTCTCATAAAGCTTATGGCTTTATTTCTCTACTTTTAAAGTACTCCAAAGAGGTAACATATACTGTGACAGCCCTGAAGGTACAATTTAAATGGAAATACTAGAGTATTTTGCTTTTTATGAAAGATATGGTTCTGAAAGTTTCAGACTATTGAAACTTTTTGGAAACAAAAACACAACTTGTGTTAAAGTTACTATTTTTTTTTAATTTAAATTCAATTAGCCAACATATAGTACATCATTAGTTTTTGATGTAGTGTTCAATGATTTTCTAATACATTTTCTTTATAATTTTAATTTATAAATTCGAAATCTTTATGTTCTCAGTAAAATGGGATAAATCCTCAATTTATTAATTTTATCTTAGTGTCTTGAGACTCAGCAGTTTATATTATTCCACTTTCAAAGATATAGGGATAAGATTAATATCTATACCTTACAATATTGTGAGAATAAAAAATAATAATATGTATATGACAGAAGATAATATAAACATCAGTTATTATAATCTCACCACATATGGAAATCATTTGTGAAAATACTTGTCCTAATAATACTTGTGAGAAAAATTCTTGTCTCCTTTTTATTTAATTTTAGAAGTTCAACCTTAAATATACTTAAGGGCTAATGGCAATAGAGTTTGTGCTAATAAGGAAAATATCATAACTAATATTATGTTTTAACTGTAACTTTGTCTTAAACACTTGAAATGATATAAAGAGGCATGATAAGCTTAATTATACCACTCTTACTATTTTACCACAGACAAGTGATGGCATTCTTATTGTTAGCGAAAATAATGTACTCTCAAAATCAGAATCAGTATATACAGAGTATATAATCACAATTGTTATATTTTACTATTCAGAAAAATAGTAATTTTGTATCTGCACTTTTTATTATCAATTTTGTGCTCTTAAGTATAATACTGTGCTTTAGATTTAAAAATTGGTGTAGGTCTCTCTTCTCCATGATTGCCTCATGTCAGGATAAAAAGTGATGCAAGTATGAATGAAGAAAGAAAATAATCCAAAAATGTGTGTAAATCTGTAAATATTTTTGATATAATGAAGATACCTGGGCAGTACTACAAATATAATGTAATAACATGTTTTTTCAGTATCCTTACATTCCACATGCCACTTCATTGGTAATTTAATTAGTGTTTATCTTTACTTTTCACTATAGTAATGCTTTGAAAATAATACTCAAGATATAACAAACCCACAAAATACGAAAATGCATAACAGAGATAACCTCACATTGTCATCAACCTCTGTATGCCTAAGCAATGTCAAGGTCTCAGAATGAGGTATCCTTGGTTGGCTCGGGTCTCTGATTTGATTATTCTGCCACTCTTCAAAAAGACTGGTTCTCCAGTGCTTTGCCTTCTTATACCAGTTCCCCCATTTTTGTCTGAGTTAGGTATTTAGAATACTTGACTTCGTTTACAGTGAAAAAATCCACATGAAAACTAATGCCTAAAAGATTCAATGTTCGTTAGCATACCAATGGTGACTGGATCCATCAGTATCTATTTTCTTTCCAGAAAGCTCCAAAAAGGTACACCATTATAATCATCTATCCAACCTTCAAATATCTTTAATAGCTAGAGAAAACTATTCTAAATAATAAAAGTTAATGTATAAACTAAAAACTGAGATGCCAATGAAAGAAATGTGTGATTTTTTTTAAAGCTATTAAATTAAATTATCTTTAATGAAGTAGTTCCTAAATAGGACAGATGACAAGAAAATTTTTAAAAAGTCCTAAAAAAAGGCTTTAAAATTTCACTGAGTTTTTTATGTTCAAAAGTAACTACATCGGTGATTAAAGCTTTGAAATTATAAGCATGTTCTTAAGACAATGAACAATGGTTATATTTAGCTATCTGCTAGAATGTGTAAAATGCCTCATGAGTTTAATATAAAAATGAATTTTATAAAGTTCTCTAATTTAAATTAAGCCTTTGTAGTGTATACAGAAGTAACATTTTCTAGAATCCATGAAGTCAAACTTCAGAGGAAGTTTAACCTCAAAAGTTTTTCTCTACTGGCAAAGCAATGGGGAAATCGCACTGAAACTAGCTAATTGAGAATTTGGCCTTCCAAGTGATTTTTTTGTAAAACAAGTAGTTTGAATGTAAACAGTTCTGATAATTGCTTTTATCCTCTATCTGCCTATGTATAAACAGTCCCCTTCCCCCAGAAAAGAAACCCAAGATATAATCTTGATGTAAGATAGAAATGTTAAAAAAATTCTAAGAGCTGTGTCACCTAAGTGGTAAATTTATGAACAAAATACTTTTTACTAAGGACTTGAATACCACAAAATACATCTTGTACAGAACTGGGGAGAGTTTTTACTTTTTATTCTAAGATATTTTGGAAAATATGATGGTTAGGCTTTGATTTATTGGACTCAAAATTGTTTGGTTTTCTTTTTATTTTTTAAAATGATAGTTTAATTTGTACCTTGCTAATATTTTTTAAAATTACAATTAGATTCTTGTCTCTGCTTTAAACCCTAAAAGTAATGGTTTATTTTACAATAAACAATTTCAGCATGGATTGGTCTCACTACAAGTATATGGGTTTCCTGTAATCAGAAACTTTTTCAGCACTTATATTGTAAAATAGGCAATGTAAAATATATAAATAACATAAAAGGATAAAATCTATCCAAGATGTTTTGGTAAATATATTGAAATATTGTTAATACATTATCTATTAAAGATTTGATATGTATTAGTATTTTTAAAAAATGACATTACATTAAAAGTGTGGAAATTTTGAGAAGTCATTTTGAAATTTAGTTTACGATAATTTCTTACAAGAAAAAAAAGATATAATTACCCACCACCTTAAATATTGACAGAAACACTATTTTTGTTATTGATCAAAAGCTATAAAATTGGATAAGCCAATGAATGACAATCGTAGAAAATGCCTTAAGTTTTCATAAGCCAGATCTCCTAAAACATTTTATTACTAATAAAATTAATTTGGTAAAGTCAAAGACTTCATTATAATTTGAATGCTCTTTGTCATTTAAACAGTATTGGAATACTCAATTGAGTTCTTAATCAAAAGCTTAGCATTTCTGCTCAAGCAGAATAACAATTAAAAAATATATATATAGTATATATGTACATATATACTATATATATATGTATATATATAGTATATTTATCTTCCACAAGACAGTTTTTAAAAAATGGGGACTCTACATGATTTAAAACAGAAATAGAGACTATATTTTACCCTAAAACATTTTCAACATAAATTATTATAAGGTCACAATTCAAGGGAAATATATGTAATTTATATAACAATTTCAATCATAATATGTAAATCACATTAAAGAAGATTGAGGCACTGCAGTTCAGAAGAGTTCAAATTTCTTCATTGCTATATGTAAAGAAGTCAGTTATCTATATCAAATAATCTTCTTATTATCAACCATTCGAACATGTGATTTCACTTATTTTTTGCTGTTTTCTTTGATATGGAATTAAAGCTGATACAAATTGGCCTTTTATTTTTTGGGAGTGGCCAAACTGATGTGATTGGGGAGGGGTTGAGAAGTGTTTTTTGTAAAAATTCTTTCTTTAATCATTTCATAGAGGTAAACATACTTGAATGCTAAATACCTGACCTTTTCAAATAAATGCAGACCTACCTTGATTTTCACAATAAGCCTCTATTAATTTCCATGAGACAATGTTTTCACAAATGTAAGGCAAAACAGATGTTAAATTACTTAAGAGAACTCATAATTTAAATAATTAAAACTAATTTGTGTTTAAAGCTATTTGCAGATTTATTAGAGAAACAAATACAAATATGCATTTCTACAGAACTGTTTTTTTTTTTTCCAAAATGAGCTTAAAACTTGTTCCACAGTTTTTACTTGTTTATATATCTATGGTAACCCAAGTATTGGCTTCTGTACCACTTGTAATGAGACAATTGCCCTTCCATTGCAATTATAAAAAACTATTTAAAAAAAAATTCGGCACATACACGTTAAATATTTTTCCTTAAAAAAATAATCTAATCAAAATATTGAATACTTTAGATTTAAACAATATTTTATTTACAAATCTGTTTTGATTACTTTATTAATTACACAAGGTAATGCTTCAATTTTCAAGAACAGTTTTTTTTTTTAATATATAGACCAGTGGAATGACATCCTATCTAGTAATATGTACTACACTTCATTTTTTTCAAAATTAACATGACAAGTTTTCTAATACTTTCATTTTTTTTTGGAAAAAATGTTATTTTATTGGGGCACATATCTGATGAAACAAAAAATAACATGCAGAATTCCAAAAATAATCTGTTAAAGTAATATGATACTTACCCTTTATGTAATAAGACATCTATGAACAACAGTGCATAACAATATTATGTATTCATGTTTATGAGAAACCAAGCAGGAGGCAAAATGAGTTCATTCTGCTTTCTAATCATGTGCAATTTCATATGGCTGTTTGCATCATTTAAATAAAGTGTGTACATTAAATTTCTAAGACTGCATTGCACCCAAAATTATTATGGATAGCCATGCTTGCCCTGTATTTAATGAGTGATGAATTTCTCCTACTAACAGAGTAACTGGTCTCAAATCGTGTCTGTGATGTAAAAGGGTATTAAATTATATTTTCATCTCTTTTCAATTGCTGCCTTGGAAAGCAAGAATTCCCTTCTTGGAGAAGACTTACAGTAAGTAAAATTTACTTAAGGACTCAGTGAGGAATCAGCATGTGAATCAAGAATGTAATATAAGAATGGATTAAAAAAATGTGATTATCAGTACCTTTGTTGAAATCTATTACCACCATTAAAATTTCCAAGGAAAGATAGGGCCTGTAACATAGGGGTTCCACTCATTGTTAAATTACTAAAATCTACCAATTTAATGCTTTCATACTGTTTATTTTTTTCCAATAGAAAAATAAATCTCATACATTAGAAGTGGTACACAAAAAACTGGGATAAAATTTATCAGATTCTTGATAGCACCATTTACACATTCTTAAAGTAAACATTAATATGCACTTTCTTAGAAAGCGATATAAATATATAATACAGGACTTGCTAACCTCTGTTAACCATCTGAATACGATGGAATAATCTATCTCTACTGTGCAGGTAGGCTGTGCATGGTGGTGTGGCAATATAATTTTAAAAGTTTGTTACAGATGTGATGGGAAGCTGGAAGGAGTCGAATAAGCAGAAAAAAGAGCTTAGATCTATTGTAAGCAATGAGTCGAAATGAGCCGTTACAGGTTAGAATTTATCTTTGTTTCTGATCATTCAATGAGAAAATGACTTCCACAGAAATAGATACATTTAACTGTTTCAGGAGTGGGGTGGGTGAGGTGAAGTAGGATTGAAAGTCCTACAGGTAATAGCAATAACTGGAAGTGCAGACGAAATTGGTCTTCAGTGCAAAGAGGAAGGCAGCCGTTTAAAAAGTCTAGGTGCAATGTTGTGGTGCTGAAAGAAAAGCTCCCAGTGATAAAGGAAAAAAAAAAACTGCAATGCAACTTCAAGCAGTAATTTTGTGGTGCTGAAAGGACAGCTCCCAGTGTTGAGGAAAAGATCTTGGATCTAGAATGAGGTGTCCAATCTGTATGATAAACAGCACACTGTGTCTCAGAGCGCCCATTCAATCTCAGTAAGTAAATGAAATATTGATTGAAAGTGACCCTGAAACAGAATGCATTAAAAAGACATAGAAAGCTGCAGAACTGAGGTAATTCGTATTCAGCATGTTCACCAGCCTCCCTATAGCAAAACAAGTCTATAAATAGTTGCATTTCATAAGATGTTTGGCCCTTGTATCATCAGTTTTCTCCATTTTGGATCAGTATAGCTGAACAGCCATTGTTACATGCCTACCTGTGGCAGTTTGAAGCCATACTAATTTTCTTCCAGTAAATTAAAGCATCACATCACAAATCAATTCTACATGGTCTATAAATTTCAGAGAATAAGTTTTTAGACAGCATGAAGCTGATTTACACATAATGCACACAAACCCTTATCTGTTACCATAAATTAAAATGTAAATATCTTCAATTTAGCTTTCAGATTTAACTAACATATAACCATGCCAACTAGCAAAAGTTTAAAATTCCCATTTACAATTAAAATTGAACTGAGTGCATTTTCAGCAATACTAGCTAATAAAATACACATAATTGTTTAAATGGTTTGGCTTCAAAGTAACATTAAATTCCAGATGAAATGCATGGGCTCCACAGTGGACTACTGGAATTTTGAAATAAAAGGTTGAAGATTTGCTAAGACTGAACAAAACATTTTAAAGACCCAACATTTGAAATGCTTCTAATACACATCCTAGATTACTTCCTTTCTCTTTTTCAACTAAGTGGGGCCCCAATCTTTGCCTTTGTTCACTGCTGACTCTGAGACAGCATGGTGAAAGAAATTTACATAGATATTATTTACTGTTAATGTATTATAAATGATCTGAGACTTGTGACATGCAAGGAAAAAATGAGACGGGAGACAAGTGATGCTACATGATGAACTAAGCACATTTATAATGATAAAATGAGTAAATATAATAGCGGCAATGCTAACCACTGATTCCACGAGATACACTATTTGTCAAAACTTACACAGCTACAGAGTATCGACGATAAATAGTCATTACCAATTAACACAGTTTACTACAGCTTTTCTCTTTCATTTAAACAAGCATATCATTCCCTTTTAAAATCATTCTCTAAATAAATATTTAGAGATAGAGAACTCTAAATGAAATAACAGTCCAATGTTAAAAACTAAAAAAAAAATGAATCTACTCTTACAGTTTGACAGAAATGAATTATTAATAGTGGAAGGGGAAGGGATCAGGAAATAATTTCAAGTTCTCAATGTCCAAAAGTAAATTGCACAGTAAATCAATATGAAATGAAGAGTCCATATAGTTCAATGAACAAAAGGGAAAGTTCATGAGGACAAAGATCACAGTTCAGAGAGAGGCTGGACGAAATTCAGACATGGAGCATCACACTCATTGTTCTTTAATTGGTTGCACAGAAAGGAGCAGCTGGGATGCCATTTAGCTTGCTAGGATGGACGTAATCAATGGGTTGAAGTTGAGATGGAAGTAATTCTCTTTTGTAATTCAGTTGCTCAGCCAGATGATCCAGAGGTAGCCAGCATTTTATTTTTGTCCATTGAATTTAAGACTGCATGCACAGCATGAGGAGGTGCTTGGGGATGGATGCCCCTATGAGTGGCCTTGAGTGGGCAAACTCAGAGGTTAACAGATGGTGTGTCAAATGGCCTGGACAGTTGGCACTCAGGAGAGGTACAGAAGAGGGTGACAGTTGTTGGGTCTTGGGAACAAAGGCTTACTTTGAAATGACCTGTCAAAAAGCCTGACAAAGGTAGATCACACTACCTCTCAAGATAAACTGCCTCTTCTAAATAAGCATGCAGGAAATACTGTCTGGTTGGTGACATAAAAATGCTCCACAAAACATGCAAATTACCGAGTATTAGAAACTGCATTGGCTGCTAGCGCCATGCTGCAAAGACTCCATCATGGGAGCAAACAGCTAAATCACAGATAGCTTCACAGTAAAATCTACATTCACAATACTAATAGGTTTCTAGTGTTAACAAATTATACACAATTATAAGCTCTTAAAATGCAACATACTTATCAAGCAGTTGCAGATAATGAAACATTATCAGCTATCAATAATTTGTTGGCACTTTCACTTTTGTTTATAAAATTTCCAATACACTGTACCACAGTTATGTGTCTAAACAGTGAGGATGTTAATGGAGTAATGACTGTTCTACTGGCCAGGCGATGGGATCAGTAGTGAATTCAGTGCTTAAAAACAAATGTACAAACCTCTGAAGAGGTGGGACTCCATGTGAGAACTTTTGTTGAACTTACAAATGATGAAGAATGGGCCATGGCCAGCATGCAGCATTATTTCCATTGTCTAGTTCAGATGGAGAACAGGTGCTTTTATTGATCTGTAAACTTACCAATATAATTTTCCACAGTTTTAACCTTTTAAATATTTTACAGTGCTTTTATGCAACTATATTGCTTTTTGATCATTTTAAATTTAAAACTTATTTTCAAAATATTGTCTCCTACTTCACTGTGCCCTAAGCAGGAAGTAAGACTTACATGACAGTGCTTTGGCCTCACTCCATTTTAGGTCACTGACCCCACCATACTCAACCTAACAGTAGTTAATTTAGTGTTATCTAGAACTAATACTGAAAACTATACGCATATCCCTGTCTACATTCAATCATTAAACTACAATAATGCTGGTAAAATGGCAGGCTTAAATCTTACACTAGAAACACCTCTGACAAATATACACAAGCAAAGTATAGAGAACAAAACAGATCAAGAAAAAATTCTTTCTATGAAACATCTGGTAAAACACATATTATTTACATATACACATTGTCAACATAGTCGCATTCATTTGCATAATTATATATTAATAACAGAAAAACTTCACTTCTGCAAAGTACAGTACATCCTTCTTGAAAATGGGGTAAAGGAGGGGTTAAAACAATCTGATGTATAATTGGGGCACTCAACCCACTTTCTGAGGATTGGCAGCCCGCACTCCTTGCTCATATGTGATCCTTTGTGTAATTAAATACTGAGCAGCCTGTGTTGCAGCTGGTGTTCCAGTAATGGTTACCTTCCGATTCCTTGTGCCAGGTACGAATTCTCCTTTTTTGGAGATCTGTATCCTTGCACCAGTCAACTCCTGGTATTCCACTAATGTTTTCCCTCCTTTGCCAAGTATTGCACCAACTAAGTTTTCTGGCACTGCTATTTCAACTACATCCTTTGATCCATCTGTGGATTTTTCTGTTCCTAGAATGGCACTGGCAGCTAGGGGAGAAGCAGCTCCAAAATATCCATTGGTTGCAGCAGTAGCAGCAGCCAGGCTACCTAATGCAAATGTCCCCGCCGTGCCACCAGCTGTGCTGCCACTGGCTGAGGCTTCACTGGCATAGGTGGCCAACAAATTGGCTGCTGCTGCTGCTGGGTTGGCACTGGCAGCTGCTGCAGCCAAGGCCCCTGTTGCTGCTGCTTGGCTGAGACCTAAACCTAATGTGTTGAGATTATATCCGTAGCTGGCTAAAGTATTAAGTGCAGAGGTGATGGCCACCAGGTCATTGCCTGTGAAGCCCGATAAAACTGCTGGAAAGGCTGCAACGCCAGCAAGGTTAGCGTGTCCTAATAGCCCTGCGGCGGCGGCAGCAGTTGGTAACACTTCAGCAGTGTTTGCATAAGGAGATCCGGTTGGATTGGAATTTGCCACTGGACCTGTAACATTGGCATAACTGATATTGAGACAGCTGCCACTCTGTGGATCCTCTTGTATCTTCTGGATGATAAGTTCAACAGCTTTTCGGTTTTGTTCAGGTTCTCCACTCACAGTGACAACCCTCTCTTGCAAGTTGATCCCATCAGGTTTCTGGGAAAGCTGCACCCAAGCCCCTGACTGCTCCATTATAGCCTTCACAGTAGCACCTCCCTTCCCTATTATCAGACCTGCTGTGCTGTTGGGAACTATAATCTTTACCTGTAATTAAAAAAAATACGTATAAATAATACTTCTGTTCTGCGCATACATATTATATTACTTTGCTATCCTAGAAAAAGTAAAATAATAAATTGAAAATTAGTTTAAACATAATTTATGGACGATAGAAATATCACAACTTCTAAAGCGACTTTTGCTGCATTTTAATACAATTATCTTGTAAAATCAGAATTTCCAAAAGAAAAAGCAATTTTCAGTTTAAAATCATTAAAAATTTTCCCAGAGTCTTTGTGCATTGCAGAAGTTATAAGAAATTAGTATGTTCTAAAAAATGGGTATCAATATACATCAATGGTAACATTTTTATATAGCGCCAAAATAAAAATAACTGTTGATATTCTTCACCTCTTGTAGCTTTAAGAATACCTTTGGTCTAAAACATACAAAAGCAAAGAGTGCAGGATTAGGATGCAAAGTTAGTAAAGATAAAAGCAGTAAAGTTTTAGCTTGAGTCCCTTCAGAAAATTAATTTCATGTTCCTTATCACCTAGCAATTTTTGTGTTATTCAAACCTTATTTGTTTCATGACTAATATTTTCAGAGGTCAACAAAATTATTACTAGTGGTATTTTGATTTTTCAATTAAACTGACACACAACATATAACTTTATCAAAATAACAGACATTTCTAAATAGTTAAGATAAAAAATTTCAATCACTTTAGGGAGGTGAGGAATGATATTTGAGTATATTACCCAGATGTTCTACTTAAATTTGTAAAATGACTATTTTAATTACATAGATAATTCTCTTTTTTGGCAGCCGTAGCTACATTTTAAAAAATAGGGCTTACAACCATATTATCAAAGGTTACTGAAAATTTACTGAAGTCACAGGAATAATTACAACAATACGATGTGACCATATGAATAGAGGCATTTTCGTTAATTTGTATAGAAACATCCATCCACAAAACCTAGCCTATTTGGATTTATTTAATTACAATCAAGTACTATTATAAAAAGGATAAAATCAGGAAGGTATTTTTTCTACCCCCTGAAATTAAAATATAAATATTAAAAATTTTATTTTGGTAGCACAAAGATATGCGTGGCACTGTTTTGTGACTCACTGGGAAGATCAAAAACTGGGAGTGTTGTGTCACTGACAAAGCACTAAAGTAATTGCTTTCCTTGTTCTAGATATTAAAACAGGCAGGTTGAAGTGACTTGTTGAAATCTGAGCAGGAATTTAGTTGAGATAGTCTATGAAATATTTCATTAGCTAGTTTTCAGCCAATATTGCCATGCTATATTTAAAACACAGATTTGGGTAAAAATATTTTAAAGAAATACAGCCATGCCTTTCTGGCAATTTTGCTCTTGAAGGAATCAAGCAGCAAAAATATAAATTCGAATTCTAGTCTGGGTCACCTCATAAGATATGTTTACATGTATTAACACACATGTACACACACACACAACTTTTTTTCCCACACATATAATTTATAGGAATGGGATTTTGTTTCATTCCAATTTGTCTATAAAATAATTTCATTTTATTGAAAACAATCTAAATTTTCTAGAAACATTTCTTAGGAATGTCAAATATATCCTTCATATTCCTCCTGATTAAGTGCATTCAGTTCCAAGAAGTAGGCTGAGAAATAATTTTTTAAAACATGTTAATTTGTTAATTTTGTTCACAGACTTTTTTGTAGAAAATTATTTGTCTGAAATGCTGCAGTATGTTAAAGTATTATAATTAGGAAGTTAAACCATGATTACTTCTTACACTAATTATAAAGATGAATTAGAATCATCCTTACATTTTATCCTGTGCACATGAAGTACTGAGAAAATTTACTTTTAAGGATTTAAATATCTGAATGTTAAATATGATTATATTTTATAAATAAGTACTTCTTTTTAAAATCAGAACATTTTTTATATAGTTGAAAACATTTATATACTGGCAAACTATAGTTTTTAACATAATTTTTATGTTTTAACATAATTTTTATGAATAAAAATACATTAGTTAACCAAAACTGTCATAAGAACTGTTCTTAAATTATTTTAAATTTTAATATCACTATTGTTTTGCCCAATGTAATGATTACCTGCATGATTATAACCCAAGAAGAGAAGAGCACATGAAAGGTCAACTATGGGAACTGTCCTACTGACTGTCAGTAAAAAGCAATGAAATATATAAATTTATAACATCCATTCTAAAATCACCTTAAGCTTCTATGAGATGTGTGAAGATGACATTAATTTATACTACACCACACACCAGTCTCATACTATATTTACTGCATCCACAGCTTTTTTGGTAAAAACTCTTGTACTAGTTCTATTCTTCCAAAAGAACTTGCTGATGTGTGCACAACACTGCCATTATTACACATTAGTTTGTCCTTTATTTTCTTGTTTTCTCCTTTCCTCATTTTTCTTTCTTTTCAATATTCAAAAAAAAATCTGAAACAACGTATAGTTCAGAAATGGTGTGTGAACTTCTCATAACCATAAACATCTTCTAAAAAATCTGTCTCTTTGGAAATGGAAAACGACACCATGCCATCTATCTTTATATTAAAGATGTCCTTATAATTTGAATTACTGTCAGACCACAAAAAAAAAAAGAACAGAAAACAAACTTCATGTAATAAGTACTCTTCCCTGGATTTTAGTTTTAACTATTTGAAATAATCTTATATAAATTACTGTCAGCCATAATTGCTATTTTATCAAATACTGATGTGGTTCCCAATTTTTGTTTGTAGAATTTACATTTGTCCATATATAACTACATAAAGGTGGGTTATGATTTAAGAGAAAACATTAATGATTGCATATTAATATTTATAGTAGCACTATTTAACTTTAGATAGTAGTAATTCTGCATAAGGTCCCTGATCTCAGATATTAAATTAAAAATTAAAGAAAATATCAGTATAAAAAGTTACTAAATTACAAATTTTTTAAAATGTAAATACTTAATAGCCTAGCCAAGGGAACATGTCACCTAACTTTTATTTTTGACCCAAAGAAATGAAAAACCTCTAAGATTTATACTTTTTTCCTTGAAGACTTAAAAAAAATGTTATCTATTTGCACACTTAATCTAATATGGACACAAAGAGGAAACAAACTCTGAAAAAAAGAAGCTGAGGCAAAAAGAAAAATTGCATAATATCTTAGAAAAAGTAGTATTCTATTTCCATCTTATGTGTCAGGTCAGAGCCAAGAAGTGAGGCACCAGTGTGAAAGCTTGGAAATAGTGGGCTACTGAATACTGGGTGGGGTAGGGGAGAGAAAGGGAGGGTGGAAAATTATGTAAGATGGCTACTTGTTTACTTCTTAGACACAGGAATACAGCATTTACCGAAGAAAAAGTCTGTGCACTGATAGTGTTTGCTTCCCCAATGAGATGATAAATAGCAAATTTTAATTATATGTATGGCTTCATTTTCATTGGTGAAGTCTGTCCACATACTGACTCACATAAGTATAGATGTACTTATTCTAAAGAATTGAGAGGAATTAAAAAAAAAACAAAAACCAAAAAACTGGATCCTAAACAGCATAGAAATTATTTGGTGTAACATACACTAACTAAATCAGATAAGCTGTTGACAGCTACAAATCAGTTTTCAGAACTATTCTATAGTTGCTATCATCAATTCAATCATTAATGGAATGCTTACTGAGTGGTCCAGGCCATGTGTTGGGAGCTAGAAATAAAGGATATATATGACACTGCTCCTGCCTTTAAGGAACTTTTAGATTACTTGTGGAAAAAGATGTATAAATGTAACAGTGCAGTGAAGTCTTAAAAGTGCTGGTATATAAATACATGAAGAGTACAAAGTAGACACAAAGCCTAACTGGAAGGAGAAGGGGTAAGAAAATCTTTGAGAGACAATGATTATTATGTATCTAAATGTCTTTCACATTTTGTGTTCTAGAAGTATCCTGTTCTTTATCAGACATTCCTGTAAGGTTGACCAGTTAGTTATCTCTATGTTGGAGAGGTTCCATTCACACCTAAACCTATTTTAATAGTGATCATGTGCTTAAGTATTGTTTTTAAAGAAAAAAATACTTAAATTTTCCCTGTTCCTAGATTTATAATTATATATTATCAAAATATTATAAGATTAACAATATAATTATGCTAATTTTACTAGTATCAACTGCTTTTCAGAAAAAATAAAATGACTATTTCTCTATTTGCAGCCAAAGAAGAACCTCTATGGGAATCCTATAAAAAGTATTAAAAATACCAAATAGGTAGGTTTTAATGTTGATATGTTTCAATTAAAAATAAATATTAAGCAAAACAAATTTACTCCTTTGCCAAATAAGAACTAAAACTCATTATGGTCTTATAAAACAATGAAAGTGTCTGTAAACATAATTCTTCATCATCATGGCAGGAAAATTAATTATTTCATAAAGCCATATTTTCATATAAATTCAAAACAAGCTCCATTATAATTTAGGATACCTCAATTAATAGTATGGACTACTTAAGGGCTGCCATATTATATACCATATATGCATGGACTTATATCTATAAAGCAATGCCTATCAATAGTGGATACCTTTCTTTTATTCTTTCATTCAGCCATGCTGATCTTCCTTTTTCTGGCAACAGGCCCTAATCTTCCTTTGGGAAATACCCTCTCTCACTCTTAGTGCATGTGCTTCAGGTAAGGCTGACAACCTTCCAATGCTCTAGGAGTGGAAACATAACAGAGCCTGACACATCACAATTTCCATACCCCTGGCAGTTACTGATTTGGGATTGAGCATGTGGCCCAGGATGGTCCAATGAGTTAACCTGAGAATTTGGTAAAACCACTGAGACAGAGATACCTGTGTTTCTAATCTAGTAGAGCACAAGCCTGACATTACTAGTGACTATCTTGCCACCATATGGAAAAAGGAAGAACCTGACTGAAAATAAAGTTAACCTGGATAAAAGGAGTCTACAGAAATGGAGAGAGAAAAATTTCTGACAGCATTTTTGGCATCTCAATCTAATCATGTCTAAAGCTAGCACAGATCAATATAACTCCCTTTTTAAGTCACTTTGCGTTGGATTTCTATAATTTATAACCAGGCAAGTAGAATATTAGAAAACGTTTTTACATTCTTGTTATATCATATATTATTTGCCTATCCAAAGGAAATACTGACATTTTGTTGTATCTCTTGATGCTCTAAAAGTCAAAACATTATAGCTCTGGTGAAGAAACACAAGTGGATTACTTAATTTACCTTTTACCAAGATATACCCTACATGATCTAACAGAATAAATCTCTAATATTTCCCCAATGTATTACACCTCAGGCTACTGAGGCAACATTTCGTAGTGTCCAATGAAGATGCATGTGTCATTTTGGGGATCTATATTGAACTGCAGACCAAAGTAAATTGAAAACCTCATATCTTTTCTTTTGATTATAGATTTTATACACATAAATAACTGCCATCCTGAAAAGTACTGATTTGACAAAATATGTACAGGATGGCTACATGAATACAAGTATCCAAATAGTACAAAAAAGCCGCTCTTCTAACTCTCTACTAGTCTGTTTAATCTACTCCACTTTTGATAATCAAATCAAAGGCAACACAGTTGTCATAAGCATGCATAATATTATTGTAAAATACCATGCTGTTTTTTCTTATATATCTTCACCAGTCCTTCCCTCACCACTGCCAACACCAGGTTTCAAACCTGGGAGCCATCTGTGACTTTTCTTGCTCCATGGATCTCTACATCTTGTTATGTACAGTTTTATTTTTTTTTCTCCCTAAAATGCTTCTTGCCCAGACCTACTGCTTTATCCTATCTAAAGAAATGTGTGGTATTATAAAGATAATCTAGAGTAGGCAGTTTGAAGGTACAGGCTCTCACCCTGGCTCTGCTGTGTGACCTTTGTCAAATCACTTCAGTTTCATCATCTATAAAATCAGAAAACTTGGTAAGATTATGGATGAAGAGTTTTTATTTTAGCATTATAAAAAACGCTACTCAACAGCTGTCAGTGACGACTCCCCCATTCAGTTACCTACTGAATTATCTAGAATCCGTATTCTCTGTATCCTGTCCCTGACTTGTCTTCCCAGCTTCATCTTTTAAAACTGGTATACCGTGCTGAATCCAAACTTTACCTTCTAGTTCTTGGATATACTCTATATTAGTCATTTTTCCATGTCTTTGCTTATTACTTACTCATTTGGTCCAACTGACTCAAATGTTATCTACCTATATTCCCACACTGTTCTTTCCCTGAAAATGTATACATTTTTGCCTCCTGAAATCTTATATGTCCTGCAAGAACAGTTCAAATGCAATATAGTTTGTAAACTCAATCCTGGTTCCCTAAAACCAAAATATTTTTCTGTATTTCTTATTATGTTACTTATCCAATGCTGGCTTATATTAGCATACAACAGATATTTACTTCTCTTACAGAATTTTATCTTCCTGAAGGCCATTATCTTATTTAATTTTGTCTTTATTATTTGCACTTAGTTGATGTTATCAATTGGATAACTGTTTAAAAAATAAAACCAAAAATATAGATTAATAAGAACTAAATAATAAACTATTTAAAAGATTCCATCATGGCTATACAGTCATGTATATGTGCATGTGTGTAAAAAATATGACACTGGGTTCTTAAAACAAGAATAGCTTAAAACAAGAATAACGTTATCATCTCTAAAATCTAAATTCAAAGACTATCCTTTTGGCCAGAGCCACCATCTTCCAGTAATTTGCCAAAATGACCAACACAAAGGGAAGAAGGAGAGGTACCCGCTATATGTTCTCTGGTCCTTTTAGAAAACAAGGAGTTGATCCTTTGGCCTCATAACATGTGAATCTACAAGAAAGGTGATATTGTGGACATCAAGGGAATGGGCGTTGTTCAAAAAGGAATGCCCCACAAATGTTACCATGGCAAAACTGGAAGAGTCTACAGTGTTACTCAGCCTGCTGTGGGCATTGTCGTAAACAAACAAGGGCAGGACTCTTGCCAAGAGAATTAATGTAAGTATTGAGCATATTAAGCACTCAAAGGGCCGAAATAGCTTCCTGAAGCATGTGAAGGAAAATGATCAGAAAAAGAGGGAAGCCAAAGAGAAAGGTACTTGGGTTCAAGTGAAGTGCCAGCCTGCCTCATCCAGAGAAGCACATTTCATGAGAACCAGTCGAAAGGAGCCTGAGCTGCTGGATCCCATTCCCTGTGAATTCATGGCATGATAAATGTAAAAAAAAAATAGAAGACCTCAAGACCGTAAAAAAATAACTCAAAGATTATATTGCAACCATGCTGAAATACACAAAAGATAAATGTATAGATATTTTAATCTTATCATAAAATTACTGAAACTAGTAACACTCACAGATTTATGGTCATTTAAAAAACTACTAACATTAAGAATGGATGTTGTCCTTTTTAAAATGTTTTTTCTGCATCTATTGAAAATGATATGGTTCTTATCCTTTCTTTTATTAATGTGGTGTATCATTTTGATTGATCTGTGAATATTGAATCACCGTTGCAACCCAGAAATAAATCCCACTTGATCATGGTGAATGGTTTTTTTTAATGTATTGTTGGATTTGGTTTCTAGTATTTTGGTGAGGATTTTTGCATCTATGTTCATCAGAGATATTGGCCTTTAGTTCTCTTTTTTAGTGGAGTCGTTATCTGGTTTTGGTATAAGGGTGATACTGGCCTCATAGAATGAATTTGGAAGTTTTCCTTCCTTTTCTATTTTTTTGAATAGTTTGAGAAGAACAGGTACTAACTCTTCTTTAAATGCTTGGTAGAATTCACCTGTGAAGCCGTCTGGCCCTAGACTTTTGTTTGTTGGGAGTTTTTTGACTACTGATTAAATTTCTTTGCTGGTTATTGATCTGTTCAAGTTTTCTATTTCTTCCTGTTTCAGTTTTGGTAGTTTATACAAATGGTGTTGGGAAAACTGGACAGCAACATGAAAAGAATGAAACTAAACCACTTTCTTAAATCATACACAAAAATAAATTAAAAATGGATTAAATACCTAAATGTGAGACATGAAACCATAAAAATCCTAAAGGAGAACACAGGCGGTAACCTCTTTGACATCCGCCACAGCAACTTCTTTCTAGATATATCTCTTGAGGCAAGGGGAACAAAAGCAAAAATAAACTACAAAATAAAAAGCTTCTGCACAGCAAAGGAAATGACAAAACTAAAAGACAACCTACAGAATGGGAGAAGATATTTGCAAATGAAATATCTGATAAAGGGCTAGTATCCCAAAATCTATAAAGAACTTATCAAACTCAAAACCTAAAAAACAAATAATCCAATTATAAGATGGGCAGAAGACATGAACAGACATTTTTCCAAAGAAAACACACAGATGAACAGACACATGAAAAGATGCTCAACATCACTGATCATCAGGGAAATACAAATCAAAACTATAATGAGATAACACCTCACACCTGTCAGAATGGCTAAAATTAACCACAGAAGAAAAAACAGGTGCTGGGAAGGATGTGGAGAAGGGGGAACTCTCTTGTACTGTTGGTGGGAATGCAAACTGGGGCAGCCACTGTGGAAAACAGTATGAAGATTCCTCAAAAGGTTAAAAATAGAACAGCACTATGATCCAGCAATTGCACTAGTAGATATTTACCCAAAGAATACAAAAATACGAATTCAAAAGGATTCATGCACCTTGATGTTTATAGAAGCATTATCTACAATGGCCAAATTATGGAACCAGCCCATGTGTCCATCAACTGATGAACGGATAAAGAAGAAGTGGTATAGATATACAATGGAATATTATTCAGCCATAAAAAAGAAATTTTGTCATTTGCAATGATGTGGATGGAGCCAGAGTGAAGCAAAATAAAACTAGTTAGAGAAAGACAAATCTGATCTCCCTCATATGTGGAATTTAAGAAACAAAACAAACAAGCAAAGGGGGAAAAAAAGAGAGAGGCAGGCAAACCAAGAAACAGACTCTTAACTATAGAGAATAAACTGATGGTTACCAGAGGGGAAGTGGCTAGGTGCAGGGGGGATGAGTAAAATAGGCAATGGGGATTAAGGAGTGCACTTGCTGTGATAAGAAAGTTGTATGGGTGAATCATGGAACACTTCATCTAAAACTAATGATGTAATGTATGGGGATTAACATAAGAATAAATAAATAAATAAATAAATAAATAAATAAATAAATAAATAAAATTCTTTTAATAAATACTTTTTTAAATTAAAAAAAAAGAAAGTTGTATGGGTATGTTGATCACTATACTGCACACCTGAAACTAATATTACACTGTATGTTAACTAACTGGAATTTAAATAAATTGTGAAACATTAAAAACATACAAGAAAAAAGATATACTTTGAAAGTAGTAAAAAAACGAGAAAAAATCACTAACATTATAATAGTTAAATATTAAATATGCACTATATCCTTTTTCTTAAATTTTCACTGATGTATTGCTTTTCCTGTGATATTTTTTAGTTTCTTACTAAGGCTTTATGACTACTCTTAGCCATAAAAAATGTAGCCAAGTTGGTTATAAAAGTCCAGAATACAAATATATCAGTGTTTACTTGATTAAGTGATGAACATGACTCAAATGATAGTTTCTTACTGAGTCATAATCACAATTTATAAGTGGTGCAATTACCTCCTATCCCTTTCCTTGCTTCAAACAATTGCATTTTTACCTCAGAATAATTAACTCCAAAAGTTTTGTGGAGGTTGTACTTCATTTTATGTCTTTTTTCAAAGAACCTTACTTTACTTGCCCCTCTGGCTGCTAGATATGAGAGAGAATGACAGAGAGAGTACACCTCTTTTTTCGTGTCTCTTTGGAAGAAGACAGAAAATGAATGATAATCCCCATGAAGTTTCTAAAGGCAAGTAAAGTTCAACTTGACTATTTTTTACTTAATACATTATTTCATGTTGCCCCTTCAAGTATTATTAAAAGTTTTTTTTTTCTTTTGATCACTGCTGCATATTTTAAAGGCATATCACATCACATTCCAGAGAGGGATACACTTAGGTATAAGAAAAATAGGAAAAATCAATTTTTTATAGGTAAGAACAAGGAAAAGAGAAGCACTTTAAACTACTTCTGTTATGTTGAGATGCTAAGCACTCTAGACATAATTATGTCAAAAAAAGAAAAAATACTAGAAATCAAATAATTATAAAGAAAACACAAGGGTTGTAAATGATAAAACATTTTAGGGCAGCCTATTATTTACAAATGAAAATAATTTCGAGCACTGTCATCTTAATGCTTACTAAACTATATTTTACTAAAATGAGGTTAAATTTCTGGAAGTCCTATTTGTCATCATTGTCCATGTGTCAAATTATCAAAAGTCTCTTAGAAATCATTATTATTATTGCTGTTATTATTTTAAAGCATCTCTTCTTTGACCAGCTCTTTCAGAGTATATATAATAAGATAAATGTTTAGTGCTCTTAATTCTGATTAGTGAAAAAATGTATTTGAAATATTTGGGGTTTTAATATGAAAACTAATGTTTTTAATTTAATATCTTAAAAGGCTATAATGTCAATTTAAAAAGTAAAAAATGTAGGGGCTGTGTTCATGGAAGCGGATGATGAAAAGTGATGAGAGATAAGGATAGAGGAAATCAAGAATTCTATTTTGGATATTTTAAGTTTGAAATCCCCATCAGACATCTAAGTGTTGATACCGAGCAGGTGATTGGCTATGGGTCTGGAGATCAAAGGAAATTTGAAAGTTAACATAGAGATAGTTATTTTATTTTATTTATTTATTTATTTTATTTTTTTAAAGATTTTATTTATTTATTTAATTGACACAGAGAGAGAGAGAGAGACACAGCGTGAGGGGGAACACAAGTAGGGGGAGTGGGAGAGGGAGAAGCAGGCTTCTGGCTGAGCAGGGAGCCCGATGCGGGGCTCGATCCCAGGACCCCAGGATCATGACCTGAGCCGAAGGCAGTCGCTTAACCAACTGAGCCACCCAGGCGCCCCGAGATAGCTATTTTAAAGCAACAGGAATGGATAGGGTAGTCTAGGGGACCACAAAAGTGAATAAACAATTCATTAAATAGTGAACAGTAAAGAACTGTGTTTGACAAGAAAATATTAAACTGCTAAAATCAATCAAAGATATTCAAGGTAATCAGCAAAATTAATCACTAAAAAGAAGTGAACCGGGAACGGTCTATTAATCTCTTTCTTTTAAAAAATGTGTGCCAGTATACACTGCTTTTGGAAATCACACTGTAGTATACATTAAGTTATAAAATGAGCATAATCTTTACCTTAGTTTCTCTCCTTTTGTGATCCTTCTGGGAAATAACCCAAAACACAGAAAATATATACACAGAACAGTGCTTAGGCACTACATGCAATTATAAAGGAGTGTGTAAAATAGAGGCGCCTGGGTGGCTCAGTCATTAAGCGCCTGCCTTCGGCTTGGGTCATGACCCCGGGGTCCTGGGATAGAGCCCCGCATCAGGCTCTTTGCTCGGCGGGAGCCTGCTTCTCCCTCTCCCTCTGCCTGCCACTCCCCCTGCTTGTGCTCTCTCTCTTTGTCAAATACATAAATAAAATTTTAAAAAATAACTGTGTGGAAAATAACACAAAATTCTAAAATATATATAAATATGTATGTAGATTTTGGATTAAGTAGTGTAAAATTATATGCAGGTAAAACTGAAATGAAGGGAATAATAAAAAGATCGAATTTCAGGTGAGCTTTTTTTTCCCTTACCATATAAACTTTGTCTTATTTTAATATTTTAAAAGCAGTGTAACAAAAGGAAATAAAAAAATTACTCCCAAATTAGGCACTGAATAAATAAATCGTGCAAAAGCAGAATAATTTGTTTAAAATAGTTTTAGTACATTTCCGGTATTTACTACATAATTATTTATTTAGTGCCTATTGTGTGCCAAGCACTGTTCCAGATGTTGGGAATTTTATAGAAGTAAATAAAACGGATAAGATCTCACTTTATGAAGCTTACAGTCAGGTGGTATCATAAGGACTACTAATTATTTAAATTTATATTATAAAATTAGTTGAGAAATGACATGAGATTTAAAATATACTTTTAAATTTTAAAATAAGGAAATTTAAAATTATAGTTTTAAATAAGAATCATGTAATTAAAATAAATGCCTGTTTATGAAAACTACAAAGGTAATTTTGGAATTTAAAGCATTTTAAAATTCTGAGTTTATTCATAGATTGACTTGATACTCTACAACGTAACCAAACTAATTAGATATTTTTAGAAGTAAATGTCTCAACTATGTTTGAAAATCAATCTCTACTTAAACTTACGTAACTAGATAATTAACTATAAAGAAACCTTTCACAATTTGGGTTTTAAATTTTGTTTTTACAAATTTTTGATTAAGCCATTTTTACCCTTAAAATTAAATACTGTTACTTAATTGAAAAGATTGATGTGCCATATTTTTACATGACTTAAGATATTATTGAAGCAAATATAGGTGCTTGTAGGCATTTTAGATTTACTAATCAAGCTCATACAACATTTCTTATATTTAATTTTACCAACAATTTTTCTGAAGCCAATACTTTTTTTAAAATAATACATGTTTGCATTTCAGTATCTTACTAGTAAAGTTTGATAATTTACTATCACAAATGACCATTGTTAAGAAAATGAAAATTTCATAAATTATTCGTATTTAATTAACACGGGATAAACAAACAGATATTAACTAAATAAAAGGCTACAGAAGAATGTCTGTAATTTAACAAACTGTATTATTAGTCACAAAGCTAATCTTTTTCCCTATATATGGATTGAAGTAGTTCACTTCTAATATTTAATGAACCATAAATAAAGATACATTAATTTTATAATTTCTATTATTTTGCTAGAAACAATTTGCAGTTAATGAAATAGAACATTTCCTTTTCCAAAAATATTTTTAAAGAGTAACTTAAAAAACTGTATCATCTAATTGAAGAAAAAAAAACAGCTAAACAAACACTTAAAAAATGAATTGTAAAGATACTAGGTTTAGAAGAAAAGATGTAAAAGATCAACTTATTATCTCCTAGAATGTTCCCTAATCACAGACAAAAAAAAATTAGAAAAGTCAACAATGAGAAACAATTTTTTATTCTATAGTGAGCAGGAGTCAAATTCTCTCAACCGGTAAAACTACTCTTATCTTAAAGAAAATGCAAAGACATTCATTACTACTTCTAAGCATTTTAAAAAGAAAATAAAAAGGTTGAAAATAAACTTGATAACTACCCCTTTTATTTGAAAGATTAGAAAAAATTCTATTGAACTGTACACTCCCCTCCCCCCCACACACACAGAGCAAGAAGACTAATACATGTCTGGAGCAAAGAGCATTCAGGGTTTTGGTTATATAAACACATGTATAATGTTCTGTCTTGAGAACATACTGTGGTATAAGAACTACTACAGCCACTGCAAGGAAAACGTTGATGAAATACACAAACCACCTTTACCTAGTAGGTAGTCCGGAAAGACCAGAGTATTGCAAGTCTGCCTATTTAGGAGCCAATGCCTGATTTATTTATGGTATGTAAAATAAGCAACGTTACAGAGTGACTATTTCATTCTTTTTCCCTGTAGATTACCACTTTCTTCAATCAAAATAACTGAAAAGCCCTAGACTTTCCATAAACATTAATATATCTTCATATGAAATCATACCTTCAAAGGGGACTTTAAGGTCATATAATCTGGTATTTACCATATGGTGCATTATGAAAATATAAATTATGTCCTTTCAGCAGCAATTTTTGTCCTCAGGCAGATCCTCTGATTCCCATCACTGGGTAAAAACACACTATCTACAGCATAGCAAACTAACAAACTTAGAAGTTGGCAATGGAATGAATATGGTCAGGAAACACTCATTTAACCCTTTTCCATAATTTTGGGCATGAATATTATTGCTAAATAATCTTAAAAAATACTACTGTAATCTGTATATAAAAATCTCCAAGGTAAGAGAACTCCCGACCATACCTGGGAATTGTCAAAGACTACTAATGCTATCTGAAAAGATAATCATCCTTTATAATAATGACCTTTCACAGATTTAAATTGTACTAGTTAGTAAACTCTACTGTTCTCAATGCTAAACCGAACACCTACCCTTCAACTTCTGCACAAATCAAATATTTTTCTTTAATATTTTTTCAAATAAAGTGTGTTATCTCATGACAGAAGTTTTGATAAATTAAAGTTCGAGAGAAGAAACAGTGTTAATATAGTACACAATCATCATCATTTTAGTCAACTAATTTGCAGTTTTCATATAGTAAACAGCCTCAGAAAACATTTCTCTATTCTTTAAATATACATGTCCAATCTTGTGCTAGACCTATTAAATAAATACCCCCATAGGTGATTTTGATGTGAAGCTAGGAATGAGAACCTTTGATGGATTAATTAAGAAAGAATGAAGAAAAATATTACAAATATTACACAATTTAATTTGACATAACTTTAAAATATGAAACAGTTGTCATTTCCTTTGCTAGTTAATAAGTGCCTTCTCTAGGCCTGAAACTTCTCTCTTGTGACCCTTCTTGAAACTCCTCAATAAAGCATTCCACGACTATAAAAAGGAGGAGCCCAGTAGCTCAAATAAATATATAATGTCAAAGACGGTCCAATCTTCCTCTTGGGAAATTCCCTCTTTATACCACAACTGAAGCCATTATTTTCTCCATCTTGTTTTACATTCTCTTAGTTAACATTTTAAAAACAAAGTAGAGAGATAAACAAAATAAGTTGATAATGTCTTGTCATCACCCTGATGATACATGAACACAAGATGTTTTTTGACTATTAAACATAGGGCCATATGTTTCTTACCAACTTCATATTCTTTAGATAATATATTATGAACACTATTCTAGGCCATTTTATGGGGCTCTAACTCATTATTTTTAATAGCTTCACCACATAATATTCTGCAATACTATAATTTATTCACTCTCCTGTTAAAGAGGTCAGGCTGTTTCCTAACTTTTGCCATTGCAAATAATATTGTGATATACACCCTTTGTCCCTATATTCCTGTGTATTGGTGCATTAAGTTTTACCGGATAGAATCTCAAAAGCTGCAATTTTATAGCATTTCTTTCATCAACATTGTATAAGAATGATTATTTTCTATATCTGTGCCAGCACTTTTTTTTTTTAAGATTTTATTTATTTATTAGACAGAGAGAGAGAGAAAGCACAAGCAGCGGGAGTGGCAGGCAGAGGGAGAAGCAGGCTCCCTGCTGAGCAAGGAGCCTGATGCAGGACTCGATCCCAGGACCCTGGGATTATGACCTGAGCCGAAGGCAGACGCTTAACGGACTGAGCCACCCAGGCGTCCCATGTGCTAGCACTTTTAAATTTATAAATACATATGCACACACATACACACATATTTTTGTGTTCCCAAAATATGTGTATTAGTAACACACATAGAATTTTATCTATTTGTTAAAAAAAAAAAGTATAATGTTGTGATGTTGATTCATATTTCCCTGATGCCTAGTATGTTCATTGGATATCTCCATTTCTTTTTCCGTAAAGTGCTTTTTCATAAACTTGGCCTGTTTTTCTCCTTTTTTTCCCCCTATATAGGAGTTCTCTGTAGAGTTACTAATTCATTGTCATGTGTGCAATGTATATTTTTTCAAGGATACTGTCATTTTTGCTTATTAATGGTGTATTCTGCTATACCAAAAATATAAAGTATTTATATTCCAAATCTTAACCTATTCCTTTGTTTTGTGTTTTCTTCTTGCTTAAGAAAGTCATCCTCAACTTAATTTCACACACTTTAATTTACAGTTTCAATCTTGAATGCATTGAGATTTATTTTTGCATATTGTACAGGGTGGAGGTCTAAATTTATTTTCTTTCAGGTGAGTAGTCAAGTGTACCAGCACCATTTATTAAATAAAACATCCTTTTCTAAAATGAATTAAAATGACACTTAAATATTACTCTGGACCAGGCAGCGTTCTAAACACTTTTCATGTATTCATTCATTTAAGAATCATGCAACCCTATGAGCTAGGCACTATTATTATTCACATTTTGCATTGAGAAACACACATGGCAAAGTTAAGAATGTTTCCTCAAATCAGAAAATTAGGAAGTGGCAAAGATTTGATTTGAAGCCAGGAATAATGACTCCAGATCACAGTTCTCTTAACGCCTAAGTGATACTACCTTTCTTAATGTATAATAAAATAAATTTTCATATATACTTGGATTTCTGAAATCTCTATTATGTTTCACTGACTATATCTGTTTGTGTTAGTACCACATTCCTTTTATTATGATAGCTTTATAGTAAATTTTAATACTGAGTGAAGTATGTCATCCCACAAAATATTATTTTTCTTGATACTCTTATTAATAGCCTTACGGTAATTCTTAGGCACTTATTTTTCATATGGATATTAAAATCACTTGCCTTTGTTTCTCTCTCAAAACCAAAAAAATTTGGGAGAAAATTAAAACTACATTTGCGTTTTAATTTAAAAGTATTGATATTTCTATATTAAACTGTCTCTTCCAAAATTATTTTAAGTCTTCATTAAGGAAGTGTTTTATGTACTTATCTGAAAATTGTACATTCCCTTGATAGGGATTCTACGCTTTTTTGGTTCAGTTTATTCTTGGGAAGTCTTGAAGATTTTGATATGTATATGACATTCACTAAGAAACTGCACTCAAATATTAGCTATTTTTTAATATTAGCATTTCATAAGGCTCTTCCTAGTAGTAAGCAAATTACATAAACTCTCAGGTATATAATAAAATCAATACGTTCACTTAAAAAGGACATTTGGATTTCACTATTTTTCTAGAACTTTCTTAAATACACTTCTAAAGAACACTATCTTGACATCTCACACACATACACACACATGCTGAAGGAAATGAAATTAATTTTGATATTTTGGTGGAGAACTGTAATTCTTGAGACAAGAGATAAGAGCTTGACTGGCTTTCACACTGTGTTCTGAGTAAAACAAGTCTAATGAAGAAGGCTATATCCCTTTAACTTAACCTTTTTATTCAATACAGAAACACATAAATACAGAGAACAAACTGGTGTTGCCAGAAAGGAAGGGAGGAAGGATAGGTGAAATAGGTGGAGAGGATAAAGAGTTACAGACTTCCAGTTATAAAATAAATAAGTCACAGAGATGAAAAGTACAGCATAGGGAATAGGGTCAATAATATTATAATAACGGTATGTGGTGACAGAAAGTAACTACACTTTTCATAGAATTGTTGAATCACCATGTTGCACACCTAAAACTAATTTAACATTGTATGTCAACCAAACTTAATTAATAAGAATTTAAAAAAAAAAAAACCTTTATCCAGTTGGTTTATATTTTTAGAGAACTTATGTTCAAAATTTCATTTGAAGAGATTTTCAAAAATAAAGTTTTAAACATACAGGCTGTAAGCCTATTCTTCCTCCTAATACTAGTCATTCAACAAATATTTATTGAGAACTTATTATGTTCCAGATTACTGCTTCTGATAGATGAGAGAATAAAACAAAGATCCTTGTAATCATGCAACTTACTTTCTAGGAAAGTGAGAGAGACGACACACAGTAAATATGACAATACACAAAGTATATGGTATTCTATGAGGTGATGGAAAAAAAAAAACAGGAATACTGGGAGCAGGGGGAGGTCAGTTTGCAGTATTATATGGGGTAGTCAGGTAGGCCTTATAGAGAAGGTTTAATCTGAACTAAAACTTGAGGGCTATTAAGGTGTTAGTCAAGTAGATCTCAGAGATAAAATAATTTCATGCAGAAAGAAAAGCAAGAGCTAAATACTGAGGCGAGAGCATGTCTAATGCCTGCAATGAAAAGCAAGCAGGTCAATTTGGCTGGGGCGGAATGAGTAGGGAGGTGAGGTAGGAAATGAAGTGAAAGAGGTAATGTGGCGAGGGCCAGATCTTGCATGTTAATGGGTGTCACTTTGGGGATTTTGGTTTTTACTGAGTGAAATGGGAAATGATTATAGGTACAGGCAAAGGAAAAAAAATCTGACACATTTTAAAAGAAATACAGACTTTATGGAGAACAGACTTTTGGAGAGCAAGGGTAGAAAGGCAGGAAACCCTATATGGAAGCTGTTGCAATAATTCAGACTTGGCTAGGGTAGCAGCAGATGTAATGAGAAGTGATTAAGATTCTACATCCTTTAGTAAAGGTAGAGTCACAATTGTTTCTTATAGGAACTGGACTTGGAATACAAAAGAAAAGAGATGAGGGTGAATCCAAGATTTCTGTTCTGAGCAAGTGGATGTACGGTGCTGTCTTCTACTGAGATGGTAAAGGCTGATATAGATGGAACAGGTTTGGGGTAGTTTTTTGGATTGTTGAATCTGAGAGGTCTATTAGATATGCAAATGGAAACTGCTGCACAGGAAACTGAATATAGTCTATAGTTTCACTGTCAAATCTGGATTAGAGATAAGTATGAACCCAAGTTATGTGGAACCTGAATCATACAATTTTAAGGGATATCTTTGGGAAATACATTCAAAATTATGAACATAAAATTAGGTACAGTGTCTTGTAGTAAGCTTGAGGTGAGAAATCTTAAGGCTTAAGCTTCATTGGTTCATAGCAAACCTGTCTCACACTAAAGACATAAATTTTGCAGATTGTCAGCATATGAAAGACATGGTATTAGATAAGGAGAAAGAAAAGTATAAATCCAGAAGTCATTTCAAGTATTAAGATGTGGAGCACTCCAGACATTAAGTGGGATGAGGGAAGGAACTAGCAAAGGATTTTGAGACAAAGCACATGGTATGATGCAGAAGACAAATCATGAGTGTGCAGTATCCTGGACGCCAAGTAAAGAAGACATACCAAGGAAATGGAAGTGATAAATTATGACAAATACTGCTGATAGGCCAAGTAACATGTGCACTGAGAACAGACAACTGGAATTAGCAATGTGGTCATCACTGATGTCCTTGGCAAACACAGTGTTGGTGGAATGGTGGAGGAAAAAATCTTGCTGGAGTGGATTTAGAAAGAATGGGAAGAGAGATATTAGAAAACAGTAGAGAAAATTTATGAATTTTGCTACAGAGGAGTATAAGGAGGGGGCAATGTACTGTATAGTGACTAACATGACATAATAAAAAAATATAATAAAATAAAATCCATCAAGCTAAGCACAACTAAGCAAGCCACAAAAAAAAAAAAAAAAAAAAGGAGAGGGGCATTAGTTGATGTCAGGAGTGGGATTGAAAGAAGTTTTGTTTTGTCTTTTAAGATGGGAGAAAAAACAGATATATGTATGCTGGTGGGAATGATTCCACAGAGACAAAAAACTTGAAAGATAAAGGAGAAAAAAGGAACTGCTGAAGGGATGCCCTTGAGTAAAGGAAGAAGGATGAGATCTAATGTATAACTGAAATTACTGGCTTTAGGTTGGAGAAGGTAAGATAACAGAAGAAAATGTAGAATATGTGGGTAAAATACTGGCTCAGTGAAGTAGGAAGTAAGGTCATCAGTTGGGAGTGAGGAGGGAATAAGAGATATTGGAGGGTTTGATCTCTGCCTCCTTGATGCTACTTTTTGTGCAATTCTCTCCATTTGAATGTGGGTGAAAATTGTGACTTGATTCTAATCAACAGAATGTGTCAAAAAGATGGAATGTCAGTACTGTGATTAAGTTATGTTGTATGGCAAAGGAGGTGAGAAGTCGCTTCTATGATTAGGTTCAATATATAAGACTCCATCTTGCTAGCACACACTGGAGAAAGATTCTCCTGCTGGCTTTGCAAGATGCAAAAAGCCATCGTGCAAAGTGCCCACTGGAGAGAGAGTCATACTGCCTGGAACTTGGGCAGCCTCTAGAATCTGATGGTTGCCTCTTGCCAACAGACAGTTAAGAAGTCAGCACCCTCAGCCATACAACTGCAAGGAACTGAATGCTGCCATCAACCTGGATCCCCTTAGAAGGGGATTAGGCTCCAGTCAAGTTTCTAGATGAGAATGCACTCCATCCGATACTTTGATTGCAGTTTTGTGAGACCACGAACAGAGAACCTGGTGAAGCAGTGCCTGGATTCTTGACTACGGAAAGTGTAAGATAATAAATGGGTGCTGTTTGAACCACTGCGTAATTTGTTACACAGCAAAAGAAAACTAATACAGGGGTTGAAAGAAGAGAACTTATGAAATAGCCATCTAGAAAGTAAAAAAGTGAAAGGGCTTATGACTGGAAGAATTAAAGGTCCATTTGAGATCTACAGCCATGAATTTAAAGAAAGACCAGCTGAGTTTTACCTGTGTTTTCCTGTAACCACAGCAAGGGTGCTATATATGAGTTACCTATTTTCATGTTTTATTATATTTTGGTATATAATTTCAAATTCATCAGTCAGTAAGTAAATGTCTATAAAGCACATATTTCTGCAATCATTATTTTTCCTTTTTCTCTTCATGAAATTTGAGAAGAATCCCAGGAGAGGTAAGAACCAGGAACCTAAAATTAAAGCTGGAATTTAATTTTTGGCACCATTGACTGATTAACAAAACCATTTTGTTGAATTTTGAAGTAACTGAAAAATTTAGTATCAATAACTTAGAACTGATGACCAAACCCAACTAATTGTTTTTTATTTTGTGTTTTAAGGGTTTTGAAAACACATTGCTTAAAGAATCTAATTATATTTATTATATCTTTATATTTGCTTCATAGTTAAAATTCCACATGTAAGAAATTTCAAAGTTGCACCTTGCAATATGCGACACATGCAAAAAACAGTCCAAGTTGGAAAACTATTAGCCCTACTAACTTTTCTTTCTCATTAGGGAAATAACAGCAATTTGCTTTATCATTACACAACATACAACTTAGTACTCTCACTAGTGAAGAAAATAACTGTAGAGTAGTTTAAACTATCTAGAAAAAGAATAGAGAGACTTCGATTACAGAAATATTTTGGAGTTAAAAAAGCAGCAAGCAACACTAGTATCTTAGAATTCTTAGAATTCTTCAGTTTCAAAAGCTCTATGCTATGCTATTTACCATCTTAAAGAATATTCTTTCTTTTTCATATCACTTGGAAGATACTTCAGAACAAAATAAATTAAATAAACAGAACCTAACACTTATGGTTAACATTACATTCTAGATACTGTACTGTTCAAGAACAATGAATTTATTTCATTCTTTAACCCTATGAGATGCTACTATTTGGATTTCATAAAAGGGAAAACTGAAACCCCATTTACTCAGCAAGTAAGTGCCAGAACAAGGATTTGATCATAGGCAATTTGGCACCAGTCTTGACTTATAACCACCATTCCTTAGGACTTCTCATATGATAGTCCTTCAATTTTCAGGGGGAAATTATTATAGACCAACAACACTGTAGATATAGTCTGCCTCTCTGACCTGTGGAAATAGTCTGGCCTGTAGAAACATGAGGGTAGAAAAAGTAAAATTTAGTATGTACTGAAACACGTAATCATTTTTAAAAGAATAGAACAAGTTTTTAATGTTGAAACTGCAATAAAACTTACTCCTTGGTGTATTTTCTGTGCTTCTTACTTTTGGGTTTTCTGAATATTAATAGTCCCTTAGCCCTTTTTATCACATTAATGTGATAATGTGACATCACTGTAACATAGATAAACTATTCTGGAAATGGAACTCAATCATAACTCCTTTAACTGTTATTGATGAAAATAACACAAACAGTTGTCTGGGCATATTTTATATTGGTTTATAAAAGTTCACAAGGAGAAAGTTTATAGTTTTAACAGCAGAGGGTATCATATTAGCTGTAACACATGAAAATGATTCTCTTATAGGTTTAAAAGTTCATTTTAATTATGGAGATTTTAATATGATCATATTAGAACCCTTTTTTCTATCTTGGTTACCCTTACAGATCTAAGCTAATATAGAGTGAATTTGAATTCACTGGGAAATACGGAGGGAATAAAATGATCACAAAATACTAATAACATAAGGATGGATGATGACTACAATTCCTTTAATAAACTTAAAAATCTTGTTTTGTTCTTCTTGTATATCTTGCCTCATGTTATCCAGGAGATATTATGCTTGTTTGTATAAAAACAGAAGAAACCAGAATATAAATAAAATATATTTAACAACTATAACTGAGTATAGTGGACAAAGTACAAAACCACAAAGATTTATTATTTCAAATATTAGAAAAAGAATTGGTAGAAGTGGATATAGTAACATATCTAGAGGGCAAAAATATTACCAGACTTCAACATATAAACTAGCCTTTTTAAGAAATCATTTAATAAAAATTCACATGTTCATATGAAATAAATAAAAGAAAATACAAATCTAACTTCAAAGACAAAATTACTGAGATAGTTTTTCTTTCCAGATCCAAGATTTTTTACATTGTTCGTTGAGAAAAATCATTAGTTTTGTTTTTATTGCTGCTGCACTCATTTGTCTTGTTTTTGTTTGGAAAGGAAAGAATGATAAAGTACAAGAGAAATATTTAAAAAATAAAGTTAGTTGTTGTCCCAATAGTTTTCTATATCATGTGGCTAAAGTTCACTTAAGAGATAAGGTATATAGAGTAAAAATGTATAAACACTTTTTTTAACCTCATGCATTAATATTACAAGCTTTGTTCCCACTTTATGTCATACCATTTCCTTCAACGAGAGGTGCTGGGATTCATCACTAGAGATATATGTAGTATTTTAACCAAGTTATTGGGACTAAAATGTGAATATTACAGTTTTGTCTAAAGGGAATGCTACTGCATAAAATGAAAATCAAGCTCCTACTATAGAATAACATCGTACCCTATGTTAGTTTTGCTTCCAGTTATTATTTTAACATTTTTCCTGAGGTTGCAAAAGTATTAGACTCAATAACTAAGCGAAATAATTCTGACAGCCTTATATTAGATTACATGCAAAAGGCACATTTAATATAGTTAGCAAATATAGTTCAAAGTTAATAATTTATTGGTCAACTATATGAAAAATATATTAAAAAGATAAGCTTTTGTTTAATAATTGAATAATCCCATAAGGCCTTGTATTAGTGGAAAAGTAGAAATATTAAAGAAAATAACATCTCTCACCTAAATGAAGCTCAACTCAGACAAAATGAAAATGTGTTTAATCATTTTAATGAATATATTTTCAACATTTGTCAAGTACAGTATGGCTCTGTTTTACATAAGATATTTTAGATGAATTATTTAAATGTGCCAAAAATAACTACATTTGAAAAATGACCTACAAATATTCAGTACCAAAACAATCATCAAATCAAACTAATATATATCTAATTGCAAAGTCTGCCACTCCACTAAAGAAAATGGTCATATTAAATTAGAAGACTATACCATTTCCTAAGTTGTAAAACAGAAATAAAATTATCACAAACACCAATTTTCAGTTACTTTTAGATTGCTAGAAATGTTTTTCATTGAAAGTTGAAAATTGTTTACACAGTAAGGTATGTCTGAAATAAAAAATGAATGAAAATGCATTCACTTTTAAAGATATACCTTTGCTCAATAAATCATATTTATACATTTTTTTACATATATGATATTCTTAACTTATATACCAATAATCCTAGGAAGAACCAATAATGGAGATTATAAACAATGACTCAATAAATAACACGCAGAGCTCCAGAAAGTCATAATTTTAAGGGAAAAACCCCAAATTCGAGGCATCTACCATCTGAATATATTTTTGTTATCTAAAGTTAAAAAACTGCATATAAATATTCAGGAATAATCAATCTTTCTTTCTCAGGTTATTTGGAATCTGACCATGGTGCACATATGTGAATGAACGAATACATCCTTAACCCACCATTATCCTTCTCTCCAGTGTGCAGGCAATCACCCGTGAAAAGTATGGTGTAGATGACAGGATGATACTGTACCTGATTAGCTCTGGAGGTGGTCATGGGGTCAGATGGAGAGGACTTGGTGGTAGTTGGGGAAGATGGCAATGTCTGGGAACAAAGCAGTTCAGGAGCAAATCAACCTTTAAAAGCCTTAAACTGATCATTTAAATAAAACAAAATAAAATAAAATGTAATATAACGAGAACAAAATCCTAGGAACAAATTTTTCTCCTACTCATTCAAATTTAATGGAATTTAAGATCAACTAAGTAACTAATGCATGTAAATATGCATGCATAAGCATGTAAAAATAAATTCATGACTTGAAATCATGATGGTGACAGATACAAAATCCACATGAGCATTAAAGGCATCCTGACCATATTCATGAATAGTAGTCTCTTTTCTTTCCCTCTTGTTTGCTTGGGGGAAAAGAGATGTCAAACAAAAATTCAAGAAATTCAATGAGTAAGACTGAAAGAGTCCTTTTCCTATCAATGAATACAGCCGGGGATTGGAAGAAGTGGTGAAATGAAGTTTACTTTGGTATAAAAGCATCCACCTACTTAATATGTTGAACATCACCAACAAGTTGATTCCACATGAATTTAGGGATCCATACTTAAAAGCAACTAAATTTGCAGTTCTGAGTTCTTAAATCACATTATCTTCTAAAATATTAATTTTTAACAAATTTAGAGCCCGTCTGAAAATGTAAACATTAACCTCATATTAATAAACAAGTAACTAATACATTTTAACAAATTGCCATAATATTTTTATCATTTCTGTTGAAGACTAAAAATTTAATATAGATGTATTGTAGCATTATCAGCCTGTGTTGAATATAAGCACAAAAATATTAGGAATCATATTTATTGTTCACTTCATTCCGAAATGCTTCTACATACTATATATAAAATATGTTGTATGAGACCATAATATACTTGTTGAATAATCCATTAATATATTTTAAAAACTTCTCAAGTCTAATAGAATAACCTTGAAGTGTAAGATGTTAAACTTTTCTCTTTTTAAAAAAATATATTTTCACTTAGCAAACAGCATTGCTTAAGTAGCTCTCTCAATAGATAATATTTCCTAATAGGTGAAATGGGGTAGTTTTATAATAAGACACAATTCTATGTGGACATTTTGTTTTATATTAATAAATATGCATGAAAATTACTCAGATATGAGCAAAAGCATAACTTTAAAGGTTCAGCAGTGTCAGGAAAAGCAGATAAAATTACTTCATAAAATCACATTTCTTCATTTGAGATTTCAAAAGTTCTGATTTGGGTGGAACAAAGCAGTTAAGCATAAAAGAAAGGATAGGAAATTCACAGGCTTCTACTTAACTTACTGTTCTCCAGTAACAAAGTACGATTGGTTCTAACATCAAATCATGTTATAAATAGTCCACTCCTCAAGTGATTCCTGGTTCTTCTAAGTTAAAACCTAAAATACTTTGAGGAAAACTACACTTCATGTTGAGTTATACCAAGGTTTTTGTTCAATCATATTTAAAAAGGGGGCAGGAGCTACATTCAGAAGTAAAACCTCATAAAAGAAGAAACAAAATCTTCAAATCCTTTGTTTTCTGTTTTCACTCTTTGTAATAAATTCCGCCATTTCTCCAGAGAGACTTTCATTTTCAGTTATTAAAAATTGCTCTAATATTTTCTTTTCATGCAATTCTATGCTGGAACATATATTATTGACTTCAGGTTACTATATGATGAATAGTAAAGATTTTATTTTCCCACCTCTGGTTATGATTGTTATTACAGAGAATTCCTGGGAGTAGTTAACATACATTTAAAAATCTGTTCTGTACTTATCTCAGATTATGAGGTTGCTGATGAACAGACGTGAAATAAATATAGAGGTCATTTCTCCCCAAATAGGTTAGAATTTAAGTTCATTAAACTACAGAAGCACTAAGTATGTGTTGGAGTCTTGTATTTCCATCAGGGTAAAATCAACCTGAAGTACCACAGGTTCACAAGGACATCCACCTTGCCCTGGATATGAATTCTCAATAAGGTACCAAAACACTGCAAAGAATGATGTGGAAAAAGTAGTAATATCAAGTGGCTCAGAATTTGTAGTCACTTAGATTAATATTATCTTCTGTTAGTTTATTCAATCCCTTTCTTTTTGCTTGGCATATATATGAAATATTGGACATGTATTATTAGTAACTGATACAACTCATAGTTACATCATTGCCCTTAATAATTCTGATGCTATTTATTTCTCACAGAAACAAAAAACAGTAACTTTAAACTTCAGGAAAAATATTAATGTGTCTAAATCATTAAAATTTGCTTATCAAATATCATAATCTGATAAGAAATTAAAGTTTAATATTTCAAATAAACTGGTGAAAATCATATAAATTTGAGCTTCAAGGGATAAGATTATCAAAATATCACAATAAATTGTTTCTAAATATATTTTCTTCATTTAAATTCCTAGAATAATGAGTACATAATGAAATAAACACATAATGAGTTTTGTAGCTATTATTCACATAGATAGTTTAAACACAAAATGTCTCCTCCCTTTGCCAACTTAAGTTATAACAATAAAAAGATTCCAGAAAGTTTTCATTTTGGTTGATTTCGTAAAGTACTAGCTACAAAAAATTGTTCTAACAAATAGATAAATGTAAATATATTAAAATAATGCCTTTAATTAAAAATGTTTATTAATTAGATTAATGAAACAGCTTTGGTAGTTTTCTTAACAACAGAAATAGAACCAAAGAATCCATAAGAAATATTTCAATGTACAATGTAAGTGTATGATA
Source organism: Neomonachus schauinslandi (assembly GCF_002201575.2). NCBI lineage: Eukaryota > Metazoa > Chordata > Mammalia > Carnivora > Phocidae > Neomonachus > Neomonachus schauinslandi. The sequence continues at coordinate 68,612,336 of NC_058411.1, read as the reverse complement.
TGTTTGTTTCCCTATATTTTATAAACAAAACATTTACTTCTACTTACTACACAGATTTAAAATTTAGTGGTTTCAAGTTAAAAATCATTTAGTAAAATTTCTGTTACACATCATGAAGATGTAACTGACTGAATATCCATATAAGCAACAGTATATTAAAATATTTATTATAAAAAACATGAACAAAGGACACTCTCCTCTAAAAATGCTTTCTTTACATTTATGAAATAGTGATTGTGAAGGACAGTCATTTTTTAAGCACAATTTTATCTTTCAAATGGAAAGGTATAATATGTTTTTATTTACACGAATTGACTAGCTGTTTAAGAATTCTGCTTTAAAGATTGAAGGCTGAATTACTTGTTGCAGAAAAATTTAAAGTATTTTACAATTTCAAAATAGTGGGTCCTTTGAAATAGTTTTAAAATATTCATGATTTAACAATAGACATTTAGTTAAAATGTAGATATAATTAGGCTTCTGGGAATAAGAACTAGAAAGTAATTACAAATTGTAAAATGCATTCTTGTTAACAAGTGACAGTTTTGCTGGACCAGAAAATATTACTATAAATAAACTCTAATATACATAGCTTATCTCCAAGCAAATCTACAGTAACAGAGTGTCAAGAACCTCTGATATTTATAGATATAGTGAGAACAGCAGTAAACAACAAATCTCAATTGTAATTCAAAATCTATTACTAGCTGAGTAATATTACTCAAGTAATCTCCTTCCCAAACCTGTGTTTTGAGTTCTGTTAAATAAATCTGTATAGTGCTCTATTAAAAAAGAAAAGATAAAATATGTGAATATGTAACTGTCATCTTTGGTTTTTCATTGTGACAAGTATCCTCCCCTTCTTCCAATGTCTGAACTACCTGGAACCCCTCAGCACTAATATAAACTCATGTTGTCCAATTTACACAGGTCTTTCAGAATTTATTCTTATTCCATAGCTTATTTTCCTCATAATTGCTGTCCTGTACCTTTATCCTTTTCTTCAATCCTTCAATCCCATGTGTTTTATCTACTTTTCAACTGATAGTCTTCATTACCTGAAAGAAATCATGATTTTTCAGAATGAACTTCCTTACTACAATTGACTACATTTGAACTTTTTCCATTTTCCAAACTACCTTTTTTCTCCATCTTCTTATTCTTTTCATTATAGACAAAACTGTATACTCAGACCTCCCATCCTTCATAAGTTAGGACCTTAACACCCTAAATATTAACTTTCTACCACTCCTGAGACATCTTGTACCCTCACAGTAATCTCATTTCTAATTTCTCTGCCATTTCAAGCTCCTTTTTATTCTTTAACACAAGCCACTCCCTCTTGAGTGGCAGGGGTTATGTGAGCCTCCCTTATCTAACTTGTATTTTACTCCTTTGTATATCCAAAATTCCAAATCAGCATTTCTACCCTTCATACCATTTTTTCTCCTTACCTAACTGGACTGTTAACTTTTAGGAAATAATATTAGTAGGAAATAATGACTTTGCTTTCACCATGTGATTAACACTAGCTTTTAAATCACCAATAATTTTCTATTTAAAAAAATTTTTCTTGTATTTTTCTCTGGGTATTTGATCCTTTTTAGCAACTTAAACTTTCCCTCCTTATTTTATCACAGGGAGTATTACTGATTTCCTTTTTATCTTTATGATTAATAAAGAGCACTTGCTAAGAACCAGGTATAGTTCTACTCAGTTAATACGATATCCCTATGAAATAGATTATTACTAGTCCCATGTTATAGGTAAAGAAGTTGAGGTACAGAGAAGCAAAACAACTCACTCAAAGGTACGTAGCTGGTCAAAAAAAGAGCCAGGAATTGAACCTGGGCAGTCCTGCTCCAGATCCTATGCACTTAACTATACTATACTATAATGCCTATGACATACTTTTTTCTGGTAACTGCTTCTTTATCTCATTTTTTGCTTTCTTTCTCTTCTCCTACTATGAAGATGGTAAGTGAAATTATCGCCTTGAATGTAATTAAGGATCTGTATTTTCAGTTTTACATTCTCACCTGTACTTCTATAAAAGACTACTTCAAGAGAAAAGCATACTAACTTACAACTTATTCAATCTGTCTGCAACACATGAAAATATTATCTCAAACAGGCACCTAACTAAAATTCACTTACTGCTTTCTAGGCTTCACCATTCTGCTTGGCTCAAAGCCATATATAATAATTTTTCATTCTTTTCTCACCATTTTGGAACTACAATAAATCAGTCTCAAAGCCTTACAGATTTTACTTCGAAATATCTTTCAACTTCAGGTATTTGTCTCAACTTCACTACCAAAAGAGATTAGGTGTTTGTCATCTTCTTAAAATATTGCATAGTCTCTTAACTTTACCCTGACCCAAGACATTCTATTTTAAATGAGGTTCTCTTCTTGGATAAACTTATTCCAGACACTGAAAAGTCCGCAAAGAGAGACATCTATTGGATTTCGTTTTATCAGCATTGCTCAAAATTGGAGGCCATATAGCCCAGCGTTAAGATCAATTACCAGTTACATTTCCTTGGGTAAGTTACTCAATTCCTTTAAACATCAGCTTCCATAAGTATAACATGGATTCTGTACTCTTTCCCTGCTTCATAGGTTTTTGTGAAGATGGATAAAACGTGAGACTACATGTAAAGTGCATAGCACAACGGCTGGCACAGAAACAATAAACACCGTAGATAGCATTATTATAATATTACTCATCCTTCATTCTTGACCACCAAACCTTTATTTATTTAGCCTGACAAAGCTTAACATTCCTTAGATTTGTGAGTGTTACATGAAAGAAGTTTAGAAAATATTAACTTACAAACTTTCAAACCTAAAGATCTGCATAGGAGATCACTCAGCTAATTGTCATAGTTCTCTTCTCCAACCAATAGTTGAACCTACAGGCAGCCTAAGAGTCGGTCTGGATTTTTATCACAGAAGGTAACAAAATGCAGAGGTGCCTCCTTTTGTTCTAACTTTCCAGAGAAATTAAAAGAGCTCTTTTGGGAAATATTAGGAAGTATCCATAGTCTACAGAATGCCCCTCGACCAGACACCCAAGGCTCTTTATTATCTGGTCCCACCCTATCTAACATTAATTTCCTCTAAACTCCAACCCAAATGTTTCATTTCCATCACAAAAGTCTCCTTACTATTCAACCATTATATCTTTCTCCTCAAATCCATATTGTTTCACATGCCTAAAATAACTTTTTCTTTCTTCTCCTTTAATTAGGAAATTCCTATATACTCTTCAAGGCCCAGTTCAAATCTTCGCCCATTTTATAAGACCAAATGTCACTCCTGCCTACATTTGTTTCACACGACTCTGAACTTTTATAGTACATTGTTTATATTGTACTTTAGGTATATAATACGGTTTGACATTTTTATAAGTTATTTTAATCATTTATGATCTCTCCCAAACTAGTTTTAGAGAGCAAGGGCTATAATTTAATATATCCCGCAATTCAGGAAGAAGGAATTTAATAAATTCATGACAGAATGGATGAATAGTGAACACATTATGTGCTATTTTTGCCAATTTTTCATGACAGAAGTAAAATTTTTTGACGGAGTTAAGATTTCTTATATCTTCATTTGATTTTTTTAAATATAAGAGAATGCTCTAAATGCCTATAATTGCTTTGCTCTTAATGTGGCTTTTCTTAAAAATACATTTGAGCCAAAAGGGAAAAAAAACTGCTGAAAATCTGTAACAGACAAAAGAAGTTAACAAATGCTAACTATATTACTGGTTTGCAGTTCCTACCTTGTTTTAGGGTTTATTGTATTGACTCATTATGTACAGACAACTATATTTAGAGAAGGATTTGAGGGACTTAAAAGAAGAAAAGTTTCAATAATCCTAGGAGGGGAAAAAAGTATCATGCTCAAAATACAAAAAGGTGGAAATGGGTAAATGTGTATTAAATAATCTGGGCTAAAGACGTGCTCCAGAAATGAGTTCAGAACTTCTACAAACAGGGTTTAAATTATTTGAAGATCACTGAATGTCTCTGTTATTTGTGTGTCCTAAAGATAAAAAATAGTATGTTCCATGCTATAATTAATGTTTAACTTTGGTTTATTGGCTCTTGCTGTATATCAATTTCTTAGTATACTGACTTGTAAAATAAGCACAGTGATATTAGGTACTTAATAATCATAATAATAATCTTAATAATCCTAATAAGGTTATAGAACAAAGACTACAATATTTTGATTATTCAATACTGTTAATTATTATTACTATTATCATTTGAATATATAAAGTATTGGAATCCCTCTATTAGCAAATAAATATTTTTAAAATAAAACAATAACAACGAAAAACATTTGAGAGGGAACAACATCTAATATCTGAAGTTGGATGTAAGGCTGTCATGCTAGATTTCATCATTCCACTATATGAAAGACCTGCAAGATCAGTTTGCACTATTTTCCTAAGAAACTATATTTGTTTGAGCACTCATTCACTCAATAAGGATAGGTTTCATTTGGGCAGAATATTCTGGTTCATGCAATTTATTCAGTTACCAACGGTACCTAGATTACATAATTCAGAATATAATATTCTGTTAGAGGTCCATGACATATGGTTTGAAATTAGAACTTTTAAAGCAACTTTTATTTGTTTAGAACTAACTTTGATTTCCTATTTTAAGTCCAAGTTACATACAAATTATACATTTTTAGGAGGCAAGACCTTAAAATTATCAATCATAACAATAGACATGCAGTAATAAACATTAAGAAAATCTATAATTTCATATTCAATATGAATTCATTTCTATGCAGAAGTTATATTTTCTAGCTCTCTCATTTTTTAAAATCCTAATTTTATTCTTTGTACAATTTAACTAAAGGAAATTCTAAAAAGATGTTTTAAAGAAATTGTTTTTAAAATTAACTTCAGGACTAAATAAAGCCCAAAGCAGAGATTAATGTTATCAGTTAAAGGAAAGACCACCATTTAAAAGAAATCTTACTGTGATTCTATGTATTATAATCTACAACATATATAAATATCATATGAAATGTTTTTATATATTCTAGAGCAGTTTATTTTGGACATATTATTTGATAATGGATAACCAGCATTTTCAGAAATAAAATTGTGGTCATTTAAATTTATATGCTTTACTTATTATTTGCAGAATAACCCAACAAAAAATCTTACATTGTTAAAATAGTAAACTTAGAACATAAAAAACTCTGTTGATCAATAATATTTTGGAAATATTTTTGATCTTTTTTCCAGATTTTTCAAGTAAAATTTTCAATTTTTACATTTACAATGAAAGGGTTTAAGGGTTAAATATATTGTCCTACTGGATTTAGTGTACCTGTCTGATAATTTTTTAAAATGATACTCTAATTGCATACATTATTGATTACATGAAAATATTAAAATCAACAATAATTTTAATTCCATCAATATCTACAAGGCTTACAAATGAATGCAAATACACAAAAGTCAATCAATCACTATTTTTTTTAACACTTATCTTGAATTTAAATAACATTATCTGAACAAAGCAAGTAAAAATAAACCAAACATTTTCAAATTCTGGTTTTCATCAATCTATAATGGTACTAGATATGTGGTAGCCTTCAAATTTCATATTGCATAGAGAAAATCAAAATTTTAACAATGATTCATATTCCATTATTTGATGGTACTACCTATTATAAAAATAATAAATAATAATTCATATCATTGTCCTAAATATACCAATGATATCATACTACTCAAACTACATTGTATATTTTACTTTTTAAAAAATCAAGATGTTCACTCATCTCTAAATTTTTGAAGGTTTCTCACAGAAGTTATAAAAGAAAAGAGAGAAGTAATAGGCTGGAGGAAGGCAGAAAGTCAATAAATCCTACACTTTAGGGCCAATTCTGTAAGTTCTTAGCCCTGGGTGATTTTAACCCAGAAGTCTTTAACTAAACTCATAGTTTTAGAATCTGACCACCTCTAGAGTCCTGGGGTCAGTTTTAAAAATATTTCTTGTATTCACTTAGCATAGATAAACTAAACATTTCAAAACTATAAATGGCTGTGAAGAATAAAAAAATCTATTGATGTTTAGAGCTGTAAATTATTTACATTCTGCCATGCATAAATTAAAATATACTTCCTTGAAAAGTTGTAAAGGGTATACAAATTGAACCATTTGACAGTGACAAAGAGTATAAAATGGAATGATTTTATATGGAATAACAGCTACCTGATGTAAACATGGAAAAAAATTTTTAATGGTAATTAATAGAAAATTGAATGTTAGCCTGTAATTTGAAAATATATTACCTAATTATTAATTCCTATGTTTGCGTATGATTAGCAGGCTTATTTTTATCTATATGTTGGTAAAATTATAATATATTCATAACACTGTTTAGTATAAAATTTTTTCTCAATTCAGAAACATGAAATTAATAAGATTTTGAGCTACATTTCAAATTTATTACAATGAATATAAAATTCTGTAAATTAAATATTCTGTGAATTAATGAAGAATAATACATTTCTTTTGAAGCATAGTTTACTGATAATATGATCACAAATGAAGTAGCTGATTATAAAAGGGCAAATGCAGAAACAATAATCATAATCATAAGGCATTAAAAAATTTTGAGAATTTAAGAGTTTATGGGGAAGAATTCATCTAATTTAACATTAAAGAATGTCATTTTTCTCCTACATCATGTCAGCCATTATTCAACCTTAAAAACTCACACTTTTATCAAGTAAAATTTTTGTTACAGAAAAATCTCACACATTAAAAATGAACATTGGCCCTTCATAACATATATATAAATACTACATGTTATACAGAACATAAGAGCTGTTTTCTAACAAAGGACTATTTGCTAGGTATAAAAATCTACTTATACATATTTGTTTATAAAAAAATGTTGAGTATAACAGATTAACAAAACAGGAGTTTATATGCATAATAACTATACTAAAGACTACAAATATCATTAAAATATGGTATTTGAAATTTTGAGGATATAGTTTCATTTCAATTTGTATACTTTATTTAAAAATTGAATGTAATTTTAAATAGATTAAATTCCTATAAATCAATCATATTTGTGCCTATAAATTTTTTAAAAGGCAATCACAAAAGAAATGAGCCACATAATTGCTCCTCAGTGTAACATGTTTTAGTGTTAGTCATTTTTTAATGAGATATTCAATTAATCAATAAATCAACTGATCAATCTAAGGAAGAGACTCTGATAGTCTTTAAGTAAATAAAATGACAACTTTGTTATGTATTAAGCATGCTTAGGAAAAGAAAAACTTTATATGCTAAGATGTTAAAGCTTCTTTTATAAGGAATTCATACTATGCTGTGGATATTTCTCTTTGATTTCCCAACTAAACACTCACTTGTTTGATGCGATCTGGATTAACGGTGGTTTGGGGTTGTAGAATGCTGACTGGTTCTGTCTTGGCCACATTTTGGGGCATTTCTCGAATTTTTTCTGCAATGAATCCATGAACTGCATTCAGTGCTTCAACTGTTCCCTGGATCAAGCATACTCGTTCAGTAGTACCTGTGGATAAAAGATTAATTTTCAGAAAACTTTCCTTCTTATTTTATTATTTTTTTCAAAAAAGCTATGAAATAGGATGATACAGTAAGGCCAATAAAATAATGTAAGATGTAGAACTCTTAATTAATTAGAAATGTTCATTTGAACCAAACAGAGTGAATGCATACATAAATGTTCCTTTCTACCATTTTTTAACCCATTCTTTTCTAATTGTCTCAAAAAGGGCCTTGGGTTTTCCAGTAGAGCCAGAGATCTTAAGAAGTTCTGAGCATATCATTCATTCATTTGACATAAAAAATACTTGCTGAGCACTTATAAAAGGGCTTAGGGTTAAACACTGGTAATACATAGATGAAGATCGATGGATCCAGCTTTCGGAGAGGATATCTTATGGGCGAAAAACTAAACTAACATCAGGCCAGACAATTATACAATTGTATGAAATGAAAAATAATGGACATACCTATATGGATGGCACAAATGGATGATCTAGAGTGAAGAGAGCATTTAAATTGGTGGGTAGAGGAGGTCTTGGAAAGATTACATAGTAGGTAAATTTCTTCATTTCTACCACCCTCTATTCACTTTCCCAGTTCTTCTTTTAATCATAGCAACAACACTACCCGATATTTTATATTTGTTAATTTTTAACTTTGTCACTAGAATGCAAGCTCTCAAAGGATAGTAAATTAGCTTGTTTTGTTTTGTGCTGTAGTTTCCCCAAAGGCTTTAACAGTCCCTGGTACATAACAGGTGCACAATAAATATTTATTAGATAAATGAGTCAACACTGTCTTTATTATGTAATTTTAATAATAAGACAGAATATCAGAGTTAAGAACAAAATTTTAAAAAGCTTATGGGGTGCCTGGGTGATTCAGTTAAGCATCTGACTCGATTTTGGCTCAGGTCATGACCTCAGGGTCATTAAATCAAGTCCCGTGTCAGGCTCCATGCTCAGCGTGGAGTCTGAGTGTCCCTCTCCCTCTCTCTCTCAAATAAATAAATAAATAAATAAAATCTTAAAAAATAGTTCATGAAATTTGAAATTTATGGATAATTGATAAAGATTAATTAATAGTGTTCATTTCACATCTAGTAAATAAAATGTAGATATATGTGAGATATGACTAAAATGAAATTGGTTGGGTCTAATACACAGGTCCTATAACTCATTTTATACACTCTAGATAAACTTTAAGGCAAAAAAAAAAAAAGATTAGTTTTCAGACTATTCTGAGCCTCATTACAGCAGCTTGATATTAAATTCAACATCCCAACATAACACATAATCTTACTTCTCAGAAGTATTTCTTTACTAAACAGTTATAAAAAAACCCAAAATGATTATTTTTAAATTTATAAAATATTTGTTTTTTAATTAATATGAAAACTCCCAAATATTTAACACATTTCTTTTTGGTATTACAGTTTAAAAATTCTAAGCTACTCTATAAAACATTTTTAAAGTACATTTGGAAGGAAAAATTTGCGAAGCTACAAACATTAAAAAGATCATAAGGAGTTTATATTGCTTTAAGGATTAACTGCCTCAATAAACTATTTTTCTAGTAGTTTATAATTTTTAAAAGAACAGTAAAAGATTATCATTCTTACTTCTACAAAAAAGACTTAGATCACAAGAATTTAAAGAGTAATATTATATGGATACACCTAAATTCAATCTTCATATTTTAAACAATGAAGATTCAAGTCAATGAAAAACTAAGTTTCTTAAGTTGTACAAAATATTTCAGTAGAGAGCAAGTATGTCTTTCATCTGTAAAGATGAAGAGAATCTGAAAAATATAATGCGAGTTTGAAGGTTTAATATTTCCTGTTTCTCCTAATCAGCTTTTCTTCATCCTTGTCTACCTTGATGTATCTCTGTGGTTCTTGGGTAAAATGATCTAGTTTATAGGGATATTCTGGGGAAGTCTTTACAAGGTTGTATTAATTGTCCAATAAATGACAAGAAAGTATAATAATAATTGATCAATGTAGCTCATTGCAATATGTTCTCATCTAAGTCAGGAAACAAAATAAAACAGATCAGATTACATTCCTGCTTTTGGAGACAAACACAGAGTGCTCTTTTGGGGATGCCAAAACAGGAAATCAGCTCAACCTCAATAGGGATTGTGAAACAACAACAACAACATGACACTAAGTAACTGAAGAGATTATATAATCCACGTTGCTTTTAAAATTCTAATTTAATTCAGTACATATCATGTCAGACAAAGTAACCCCAACAGAGTGACAACACTCTTTAGAGTATATAGACCAACAGGTAGTAAATGGAAACCACTGAGCCATAAAGAAATACGATTGTCTAAAACTGAATTTCATAGAGCATATAGGAGATAATTTGGAGATAGTTTATAGGTTCAGACTTGCAGTATGTATTCTTTGAGAATTAAATTATATCACTATCATTAGAACTACTCCCACAAAAAAAAAAAAAAAAAGGGAAAAAAGGAGATTGTACATCCACCAATGGGAATTGCTGCAATCCTCAGAAGAGATGCTGTCAAATTCTTCTACTGAACTCTAATGGCCTTTTCCCTCAGATAACACAAAACTATAATTTTTAGGAGAAAGTCACAAAGAGAGAAAACTGTCAGGTATATGACCAAACTATGTAACAAAAATGCACCTATAAATCATAAAAGTTGCTGTTTTTGTCATTTTAAAGCCTTTTAGGCTCCATTAGTGTCTAAACTAAACTGCCAGTTATTTATCATTTTATTTGTTTAGCAGTAGCATTTACTTCTCTTTGAAACAGACTAGCAACAAAAGCTGAAAAACAATTACATAAAAGTATATGCCCACATTTTTTATAATGTAAAGATACAGATGTATAAGACACATTAATTTAAAAATGCACTTTTGAGGAAGAAATTAGAAAAACTCTAACAAGTAGGGTCAATGTCAAATACAGAAAGTGAAACTTAAAATGGCTTCAGTTTTGATTTCACATACAATATCAAATATTGAAAATGCATGCTTCTAAAATTAGGTTTAATTATCAAACAGATTCTATAGCAAAATTCTGATAGAAATTTAATAAAATATATTCACTCTGTGCTACTCTAACCTTGAATAAGTAAGTCACTTAGACTGTTCCTGCTCCTACCTGAGGTATTCTAATCACTTATGCAGTGGACTCTATTCCTTCTTATCTACCAAGTTTGCCATTTCTCCATGTATTGGAGTTCTTTCTTACATCATAATTTTTCCTTTTCTATTAGATCATCTCCATCAGCAGAAATGTTATAATTTATTCAATTTTTAAAGACCCCCCCCCCTTTATGGCAGAACTAAAAAATTACCCTTTGGCAAAGTAAATGAAATAACTGATTTAGGCAAAGACCATCAAATCATAAGATGAAAAGTTAATGGATAATTTTCAATGGAAACATGAGGCAGTCACCAATTGACTTCCCTGATCACCATTAGCATAAGTAAGAATACAGAAGTGAACCATGTGCCTCTTGATGTGATGAAATATGACACACAGGGCACTGATTATGAAGTATGTTTCCCAAAGTAGATGAAGCTAAATCTAATCAAACATTTACACTACATTATAGTTTGAAATAATATTGAAAACAGAAAAATAAATGAAATGACACCATGAGGAAGCTAAGATACAAATCAAGAATGTAAGACAGTCTACAGGTCAATTGATCTAGCTTCCTCAATAAAAGAAGGACCATTCTCTATCAAATGTAAATTAGAATTTGACTGGATCTAGAATCAAAAAACTTTTACTTTAAATAATTATAGCAGTATGATAAGAACTAGGTATTAGTATCAAGGAATTACTGTTAATTTTAACAGGTGTGATTATGGCATCAGGTTGCATAAAAAACTATTTTTTTCCTTTTTTTTAGCTGCATACTGAAATATATACAGCTAAAATGACTGGGATTCACTTCAAGATATTTCTACAGCAACAACAAAAATGAGTAAATAAAATAAGTCAACAAAAATCTTGATATTGCTGATATATGTGAAGGGCATAAGGGGGTTCACTGTACTATTCTTTTATTGTATGTTTGGAATTTTTAAAATATAAGAAAAACATCTCAAAAGCTTCCTTGGCCTCATACCCTTCTCTCCAGTTACAGCTCAATTTCTTTATCCCTCAAAATTCCTTGAATGAGTTTTATATATCTATCTATAGATATATTCTCTTTCTACTTCTTCACCACTTTCTTTTTTCTTGAATCTACTCTAATATGGCTTTCATTCCTCACCCCATGCAAACCATTCATAACAGCTGTACCTGGGTAAATCCAATCTTCATGTCTGTATGTTGTTTGACCCATCAGCAGCATTTGACACAGTTGACCATTTGGTTCTAAAAACATTTCACTTAGCTTTCAGGATATCACACACTCCTTGTCCTCATTTCATTCAATTCATTCATTCATTTGACAAAAACCTATTAAGTCCCTACTTAAAGTTAGGTACTGTACTAGAAGCTGAGTGACCAGACAAATCTTCCTTTTTTCATGGGAGTTCATATTCTAGTTCCTGTAGATACTATACATAAAACAAAATATATAGAGAGAATACAAAATGAATTCATGCTATGGAGAAAATTTGAGAACAATAACAGCATGAGCAAAGATAAAAATTGAAGTAAAATATGAAAGGGACCTTGTGTGTATGTTCACTACTGTATCCTCAAGTATCTAGAATAGTGCCCGGTATACTGCAGATGTTTAAGAAGTATTTTTTGAATAAATGAAAAAGTGACTCTAAATGTTCTTATCTGTAGATTGAAAACATATGTGATTGATTTTAAGAACTATTTATTCATAAAATGTCTATCAAACCAGTTACCTTCTTTGGGTTTATAAGATCAGTCAATGTGTATAAAACAGATATATCTGGGGAAATAATTTCAAAAAATACAGTAAGTTATAAATTATCATATCCATTAGAATGAATCTAGTCTAGAATAATGGGCATATACTAGTGATTTGATCCACATATTTCCAATTGTCAACTATAATGAAAATTAGTGAACATTTTGTTTGGGTGTAAGAAAATCCATTAGTTTATAGTCTTATGGAGAATATAACCTAGTATCTTATGATAAGAATGCAAATATATAATTCTTTAGGAAATAACAGTATCAATCTAAAGTAAGGGATCTCGTTGGATGAATGACAGTGAAACATCTCAAAATGAAAAATCAATATAAAATAAAGTAGAATATTAGTAATTCTAGGATAGCCTATTGACAATGATTTTGGCCTTGAAAAGGACTGAGAAAGTGGAAGTGCCAGTTAACTTTGCAATAGGCAAAAACTGAGATTTAGAACAAAACATGACATATTTTGATAATTTTTACAGTAAGATAACAGCTTCTTATTAGCACTGAGAAATTACTTATTCTGGGCAGCATATATTCTGAATAAAGATTCATTTTTTCAATATAACATTAGTTTCTACCATTTTAAGAAGTATCTCCCAATTTATTATATATTTTCAAATATATTTAACATTTCCATAATAACTTGGACTCAACTATATAGTTCTGGGCAGTAATAAAGTGGTAATCCCAAGATTTATGTAAGTCAATTTATCTTAAATGAACAACAAAAAATATTTTAGAAAGGCAAAAACAGACTCATAAATACAGAAAACAAACTGATGGTTGCCAGAGGGGTATGGGGTGGGGAATGGGTGAAATAGGTGAAGGGGCTTAAAAGTTACAAACTTCCAGTTATAAAATAAATAAATCATAGAGATGAAATGTATAACATAGGGAACATGGTCAATACTATTATAATAACACTGTATGTGACAGAGGGTGACTACAATTATTGGGATGAGCACTGGGTATTGAACAGAATTGTTGAATCACTATGTTGTACACTTGAAACTAATATAACATATTATGTCATCTATACTTCAATAATGAAACTGAAACAGAGAGTATCATTTTTTTGAATGAATAAAGCCATGAGAGACTATGGACTCTGAGAAACAAACTGAGGGTTCTAGAGGGGAGGTGTGTGGGGGGATGGGTTAGCCTGGTGATGGGTATTAAAGAGGGCATGTACTGCATGGAGGACCAGGTGTTATACGCAAACAATGAATCATGGAACACTACATCAAAAACTAATGATGTAATGTATGGTGATTAACATAACATAATAAAAAAAACTAATGATGTAATGTATGGTGATTAGCATAATAATAAAAAAGAAAAAATAAATGAATAAAGCCATTTTCAAGAAGTATTTCACTATTCTCAATCTATAATCATGGTAATTTAATTACTCGCATGTTTTTGTGGTTTAAAAAAAGCAGAAGCATTAGCTCGTTAGCTTTCCTTCAGTTTAACTATTAAAAATATACTACAGATTACCCATCATTTGTAATAACATGCTATACAAATTTCAGGTTAGACAGAACAAAATGTAAATTATTTTAAAAGATGAAAATAACAGTAATAGTAATGATAAATTTAACAGATTAAAACTGTTGAAAGATTTTAATACTTGAAAATACATGCTTTTAATATACTACCTTTCAACAGATAATGTTACCATGTCTTTAATATGTATCCTCTACAATGATCCATTTATAAGAAACATCTATTCCTATTAATGCCTTTATAAATAGTTGATTTACACACATTCCATATTTATTGCTGTAATTATATCAGGAAAAGTCCCATTTAAGGGTATTTAAGGTAATTACACCAGCAAAAGCCCCATTTAAGGATATTTAAGGCCTGGTAGGTGTAGAAATATGGTATTACATTCTTTCAGGGGAAAATATATACTCTAGTCATTTCAAGAAATGAAGCCATTCAAAGGTCTCCTCTGAAGTTCACAACCATACATCTTTTCCTTTGGCTTGCTTTCTTTTCCATGTCCCTATTACTCATTGGGAAGAGCTAACTTAAAATTTTAAGCAATTTTACAATACGTATCTCAGAATATCATTGTAAGCTGAGTGCTTTAAATGTTGATTATACTTAGTTAAATTAACAAACCATCTTATGATTTATATAAAATATGTATGTCATAATACATGCATTTAATATATTATTAATATAATTGTACATTATGTGTTATATACTATCTCATTTAATACTCACAATAACCAGGGCAAATATTATCTTGAAGCAGTTGGGCCAAGGACACATAACTAACAAATGCAGAGAGATGCAGGTTTTGTCAAATACTATATTCTTTCCATTACAACATATACCTTCTGAAAATGTAATGTTAGCTAGCTACCAAATTACATCCGTTTAAGAAAGTCACATGTTTCAGCTTGATGATGGAAAAATAATTTTCACCCAAGTCTGATAATTTTTTTATATACACTGAGTTAGTATCACTTCACAGATTTATTCCAAATCTGGCATAAAATGAAAGAAAGGATTGACCTTTCTTACAGAGAACAGACAACCACAGGAGATGGTTAACAATTGTGTGGACTGTTAGCAAATTTTTTAAAACAAGTTTTCAAATCAACAAAAGCACTTAGGGAAATTTCTATAAAAAGTAAGTTCAATTTGTAATTGCAGCTTTTATTACCACTGTACAGTTATGCACATTTGATAATATTTCCTCCTACCTTACAATTTCTAAGGAAAAAATATACCATTTCAAGAAGAGGCTTTTTTTAAAAAGGAAATCATAGGAGTTGATATCTTATGCTACAAAGTAATTGCTTTTCTTCTCCAGGTAATTAACTCTCCACACAATTATGTCTCTACTTCTAAGCTGTAAAAATTTGAAAAGGGCCATTATAACAAGCTTTAGTCACAAGGTAGCAAAGCCTTGATTCTGTTTACAGAGCATGCTTTAACACTGATATATACACTGATATATACTCAGTCAAGCCAAATAATGAAAGTATACTTTTAAGAAAAATCTGAAAATACTCATTCTTCAAAGAATTTAAGATGAGAGAATGAATGGGAATTAGAGTACATGTCCAGCTTCTTATTTACTCATTCTCTGTCCCATCCATGCAAATGGCATGGTCATTTACTTTTAAATAGCCATTCCCATAAAGTAGCATCGGGAGCATAGGAGATCCTAACTTTTGAAGAACCCCAAGGTTTGAAAGCAGACATCTGAAAATTCTAAGTAACAATTGCAATTGTTTTCATATATATTGTAATTCATTTGCAGTTTTTAAATTCTGAGGCCATGCAAAAGGTCCTACCAACAGTTATAATGATGACTAGTTGTTCATTCAACCCACAATCCTAGTTTGGTCAGTATTATTACCTTTTAACTTCCATCACAGATTATAGGAATATAAAACTGCCATGACTAAGTTTTATTAAAAGTTTAATTATGTTTTTATATGTATATGTAAAATAGACTTCCTGACTTTCCTTCCACTACCAATTACTGTTACCATTTTTGACACTGATTTTTGTATTCTTAAATTTTTGCTGTCAGACAAATTGCACTTAGAATTTTTCTAGTTATTCCTTACGTACTAACAGGAATTCACTTGCAGAAGTCTGCAGACCATATTTGGAAGCTGGAAAAACAGCTTGCAACAAACATGTGATATCAAACTAAGCGTAGAAACTCAGAAGTGTAACCAGTGGGAGCATGCATAGCTAATCAAAGTCATCTGAAGGTAAGGAAAGAAACATACCACTGGATATGCAGCATCCTAAAAAATCTGAGAAGTGCTGCTGATGTAAGCTGAGAGCAACAAGATGAACATCTCTGTTGACAGTCCTGTTCCTAACATATAAATTATCACTTTGAGGTCCAATATAGATTAATGCATTACCAAAGTATAAGCAGAGACTTTATTCCATATTTTCTTTAAAAATAGAGTTATTTTGAAAAAGACTCCCATCTTTATCAGGAGCTTATAAATCAAATACAAAGACAAGGCCCACATTTGCATAGGTTTTAAGAGGTAGCAAATTATTCAAGTTAGTGAAAGATAACAAATGTCACACTGTTGCTCACATGCACTATATCAAATGAATGTAGAGGAAGGAGAAAGAATTGTGACCCATTAACTTGCTGGGGGGAGGAATATGGGAAGGTAAATTTGTAAAGTTTGGGAAAATGATAAAAATTTCAGGAGTATATGGAATCTTCATTAAAGAGGATTATTTTCTTAAAAAGGTATTAATTTTGAGCACAGTTTTAACTTGTGTTGAGATGATACAAAACAGCAAAATATTTTACAATTGTGGTAAATTACATATAACATAAAATTTGCCATTGAAACCACTTTTAATTATGCAATTCAGTGGCATTAATTATATTCACAAGGTTGTACAAATATCTCCATGTATTTCCAAATTTTTTTATCATTTCAAACAGAAAGTGTGTAACCATTAAGAAATAAATCCCCATCTCTTCCTCCCCACATTCCTTTGTAACCTCTAATCTACTTTCTGTTTTTATGAATTTGCCTATTCTAAATATTTCATATAAGTAGAATCATACAGTATTTGCCCTTTCCTATCTTCCTTTTTTCACTTCACATATTTTTTTTTTCAGTTATGTTGTAGCATATATCAAAACTTCATTCCTTTCTATGGCTAAATAATTTTCCCATGTGTCTATATATCACATTGTTCATCCGTTCATCTGTTGATGGACACTTGGGCTGTTTCCATCTTTTGACCACTGTGAATAATGCTGCAATTAACATTAAGGTACAGGTATCTGCTTGGGTCTATGTCTTCAGTTCTTTCGGGTATATATCTAGGAGTGGAATTGCTGGGCAATATGGTAATTCTATATGTAGATTTTTGAGAAAGAGCTTAATCCACAAGTGCTGCACCATTTTACATTCCCACCATCAATGTATAAGGACTCTGATTTCTCCATCTCCTCACTAACACCTATTCTTCCTTTATTTTTAGTAACTAGCCATCACTTGTATAATTGATTTGCATTCCCCTAATGATTAATAATGTTGAGTATGTTTTCATTGCTTATTGACAATTTGTATATTCTCTGTGGAGATATGTCTATTCATCCCCTCTCCCCATAATTTGGTTTTTGTCTTTTTGTTGTAGAGTTTTAGTTCTTTATATATCCTAGAAACCTTTATATTTGATTTACAAATACCTTCATGTATATAGGTTTATTTCTGGACTGTCAATTACATTCCATTGGTCTTTATGTCTATCCCTATGTAAGCATCACAATGTTCTGATTACTGTAGCTTTGTAGTAATGTTTGAAATTGGGAAAAGTGAATCCCCAACTTCGTACTTTTTCAAGATTGTTTTAGATATTCAAGGCCCCTTGAAATTCCACATGAATTTGAAGACTGTGTTTTCCATTTGTGTAAAAAAAGGCTGTTGGAATTTTAATAGAGAGTTAATTGAATTTGTAGATTGCTTTGGGTAGTATTGGCATCTTAATATTAAGTTTTTGTACCAATGAACACTGGATGGTTTTCCACTTATTTAGGTCTTTGGTCTTTCATCTCCTTGGTTAAACTTATTCCTAGGTATTTTATTCTTTTAGATGCTGTTGCACATGAAATTGCTTTTTTAATTTCCTTTTGGGATTGCTCATTGCTGGTGTACACAAATACATTGATTTTTGTGTGCTGATCTTTACACCCTATAAATCTGCTGTATTTGTTTATTAGTTCTGGTAGTTTTTTATAGATTCTTTGGAGTTCCTATATATATAATATATATGCATATATATTATATACATAGGATCATGTCATCTGTGAAAGAGATAGTTTTACTTCCTCCTTTCCAATATGGATGCCTTTTAAAATCTTTCCCTGTTCATTCTGGCTAGAACTACCAGTACAGTGTTGAATAACAGTGATGAAAGCAGGTATCCTTGTCTTGTTCTTGATCTTAGGATTAAAGGTTTCAGAATTTCACTATTAGATGTAATGTTAGCTGTGGATTCCACAAATGCCTTTTATCATGTTGAAAAAAATGGCCATATTTTATTAAGAAAGAAAATACAAACTTACCAGTAAGACATCCTGCCAATCTATACTCTCTCACCGTGCATGATAGTTTTGCTATGACCATAATTTTGAGAATAAGTAGAAAAATCTATTTAAATAAATGACGCAGCATGCCACAGCCTCCACATATTTGGAGGCTGAAGGTGAGGCTCAGAAGTTTTTCAAAGCTTTTCACTCAATTGCTAAAAATTACTTTTGTATTCTCTGTTGTGAAAAGACAATGGAGTATGTTGTCAATTCATTTTTTCAGCAGAGTATTAAAGAATTATAAACTAAAGAATATCAGAATTTATTAGAATTACAAGGACTAAAGATGAGATATGAAAATAGATAATACATCTAACACCAGTTTGACTAGCTCAAAACAGGTAGCTACTGTTCTGATGAGTTTCTGTGATATCATGAAATAAAATTAATTGACTTACCTATTATATTCTTAGTTTCAAAAATATGTCCTAGAAAATGGCAAAACTGTTTTTCTATAAGAATAATTTTCTGTAATTCCAATTCCTGTTTCATATAAGCCTGTCTCGTACCTTTGTCTCTGTTACTCTGAACTACTATAAGGTTACAAATAAGGTCTGTCAACTGGAGAAATCTCAGGCTAGATATTACCTGCATGTAACAGAGTGATTCCTTGTCAAGATATATTCATGCACTATCATAGGAATACATAAGTCTCCATAGACTTAAACCTCCTGACCCTTTGGATAGTCCTCTTGACTTCTAATCCACTTGAAGACAGATCCTTGGACTCCCAGTCACCCACTGGCTTCTGATCCATGTGAGGACAGATGACTGGCTTTCTTTCCTCTGGCCTCCTTTCTTTTAGAAGGGGTTCAGGTCTTTGGTTTCCTGTTCACTTTCTATGTAGTTTCTGGCCTCCTGCTTTTACTCATTAACCTGCCCCTGTAAATAAGTCCTGGAGTTTCCTTCAGTTAGTTCATTTGAGTCAACTGTTCCCCTGTCCAGTGGTTACCACACCTCAGTATCTCACTACCCCTGCTCCTCTCCCATTAAAGAACACTACATCATTTAAGGAGCAGAAAAGAATGGTCAGTGGTATCAGACCTTTCAAATAATAAACAGGACTAAACTTTAACTGTTCGTCTTCCTATAAGAGATTTCCATTCCTCATATTCCTATATATCCACATTACCAGCAGAAGTCTCTCTAGTCATCACATCAGATTTTTATGTTAATAGTCTTCTCTATGTCTCTAAATTTGACCCAATTCCCTACCTTTCTCTGTCCCCTAAACCTCTTTATTGTGCCCTCTGTTACTTCAGTTTCAACACATGCTCCATATCCAAAACCTCTTTTATGAATGTTCCTTTTAGTTTCACCCCTTCATTATATTTGTCTGTTCCTTTAGTTCTTTATGTACCACGGAACACTCTCAACTGGGGCAGTTTTTATTCTGTCATAACCCAGGTTACTCGGGGTCACAAACTATTTAGATATTTTCCTTGCTTCACTTGGCCACTCCCTTGCCGTCTTTACCATTATATTTTCTCTCAAAGTTTTTGGAAACAAAGGCTGAACAGGAGTACAGGTATAGAGGTAGATAGTAAATCAGACGCTAAAGTTTTCAGTCAATAAGGCAGAATGATAGGGATGTTGGTAAATTACAGCAATGAAGACAAATAATAACTGGTATAGTATTATGGTATTTTATCTTTTCTCTCCATACCGTAGCCTCAGTTAACCATTTCTGCCTTATGCAAACACTTTCTTCCTTTGGCTTTCTGGCTGCTATACTCTTGCTACATTAACTACTTAGTTCCATGGTTGTAAACATCATAAAAATATATTACGAATTTACTCTCTACTGACACCTCCCTAGTCCAAGCCATCATTGTCTCTAAACAGGACAGGCTGCTTCACTTCTTGCATCTCTATAAATCCACTCCTTGTTCAAAATAATTTCTTGAATATGCCAATTATATGTAATTTACCAGTTTAAAATCAGTGTATTCTCATCTTAGAGTTAAATCCAAATTTTACTCTGGCTTTCAAAACCCATCATGATTTGGCCTCCACTTAGTTCTCACTCCTCATCTCATATTACTCTCCCTCTCTTTTTCTTCACTCCAGGGAGTTGGGTCTTTTTTAGTCACTGGAACATGCCAAGGCTTGTTCTTGCTTAGGCCTTTTTTTCCTACTGACTTCTACCTTAGGAGCATAATTCTCTGTCTTTTCTTACATTGGCCCCTTTCTCACAGTAAGACCATGGTTCAGTGACACCTCATCAGAGAGGTCTCACTTAACAACCACACAATAGCTCACTCTCATTCACTTTAAGTTCTTTACTTTCTCCATGATTCTTACCACTTTCTGAAATTCTTGTTTGTTGTAATTTGTTTACTTCATTGTTGCCTCTCTCAATTAGAACAAAAAAGGTCAAAGAGAACAGAAACCCTGACTGTTTTGTTCTCAGATATATCCCCAGCTCAAAACTTAGCAGATTGTTAATAAAGAATTATTCATTTAATGAGTTAAAGTTATGGCCTTGGATAAACCACATTACAGTAAGATTTTATTGATCCATATTGATTACATTAAACTCTATTATAAATACCAAAAGAAGAGGGAAAATGTATATAGAGAGAAGTATTAAACAAATGAACTACCAACAGAACCATGTACAACAAAGGACCATTATTAGACGATTTTCTATTTACTAAGGGTCATTATCATACATGATATCCTACTAAAATCTACAAATGAATATATCCACCATACATTTCTATTTCAAAAGATATGTTCTTTCTAACCATTCTTTTAGAAACATCAGTGGATCAATGGATAGGAACTCAGCTCAATGTCTTATGATTATTCCTTCTAAGGTACACCCATTTCCACAGAATAATTTTATAAAGGGTTTTCCCAAGGAAAAAAATCCAAGTAAACCAATTCTCAGTGAACCAATCAAACCTAATAATTGTAATGATAAAATATCAAATCCTGACCACAAATTAAGGCTTATAATACTGCTACATATCAAAGGGTGACATTTTAAGTTTGGCACCTACTAGAATACCAAAACTACCCACTGCTAGGAAAAAAAAAATAAATGTCTTTTTCAATTAAATTATCTGACCAAAGTCTGCTAGTTTATATTAGAGCTAAATCAAAGTTTTAATGTATTGATCATGACCACTTCTATGTAAAAATTTGAGAACATCTGACTTTAAATAAGAGTTCATTTCTATTTAATAAATGAAAAAGAAAGTGGTATTATGGGATATTTCTAAAGGGCATAAAAACATTATTTATTTATTCAATGAGTCTCTAACAGATCCAATGGAACCATTATTTTGTAAGCATCTATAATCAACTCAAATATTTTGAAAATAAAATAAATGCCCACTTATTAACCTTAATAGTAAAATAATTTTATTAGAGTAGAACTATCTTTAGTCTTTTTCTTTTGTTGAATCAAAATTATAGGCATCTGCATATGTTATAAGCAAATACAGTGTATTACACCAAGGTGAAATATCACAGAAACACAAATGAACACAACACAAACTTGACATTAGGAGTAAATTTGTCTGAATACTTTATAAAGAGCCTTATTTCTGAATAAGACCTATAAAAGAGCCCTGACGGGTTAAACCTGGGAATATTGTTAAGAAATTTTCTGTGAACTGATTTAAAAGGAATAAACATTTTGGAAATTTACCCACAGTCTTCTTATAAATTGTTCTGGCGTATTTAAAATTAGAGACCAACAACCTAGAACTATACATAAAACAATGTGAATGTGCTAGACATAACAGACTGGTTTTTCTTCTGTGTCCAATTTCTAATAACATAGGGGACAAAGTCCCTACTGATAGGAAACTTTGAAGCTATAGGCTACTATTCTTTTTTTTTTTTTTTTTAAAGATTTATTTGACAGAGAGAGACACAGCGAGAGAGGGAACACAAGCAGGGGGAGTAGGAGAGGGAGAAGCAGGCTCCCCACTGAGCAGGGAGCCCGACGCGGGGCTCGATCCCAGGACCCTGAGATCATGACCTAAGCCGAAGGCAGATGCTTAACGACTGAGCCACCCAGGCACCCCTATAGGCTACTATTCTTTACCTGTAATTCAAAAAAAGGAAAATAACAAAGTGATATAGAAACTTCATGGGTACAATAGTATGTAGCTGCAAAAAAATTTACAAAGACTTTGAGTACACTTAGTCTGGAGAAAATATACATGACTTTATGCACTCCTTTGTTCCTCAGATACCATTTTAGCATAAGAGGTGTACACAACTAATCTATTCCAAGCTTGTTGAAAATTTGCTCTTTTATGAAAATCCAGTTAGGGCTTCCTTTCTATTATATAGTTGTATGGCTATGGTATAGAGAAACAAATTCAATATGTGTGACTTATAAAATGTTACAAACATAGTAGAATACTACCTTATTAGTCACAGTCAATTCCAACATGGTCTCAAAGTTCAGACCTAGAGTTTTCAAAGCCACAGTATTTGGTAATATTATAGTACTATGGTTAATACTATGTAACAACTACACCACATAATTATCAATGTCTGCTTGACTATTTCCCTAGTAATTTCATGTATTTTCAAGTAAGTACATCTCTGTTTTTAACTTTTTTCTTAGATGTTCTGCTTGCAGTCATCCTTTTACCTCAGTAAGCCCTATTTCTCTCTTAAATCTCTGACCAGTTATCAGTTTCCCAAAGTGTTACTGCGTTTCCATAGTCTAGGTTAAGTGCTCTCCTTATGTGTATCCACAGGACTCTGTACTTGCCCAAAGTAGCAATTATCATGGATTATTATAGTTGCCTATTCACTTGTCTGTCCAGCCCATTGAGAATGTGAGCTCTTTGTTGATACGTTTATATTGTTCACCCTTACACCCAAAGCATCCAGGCATACATGTATGTGTGTCAAATACTTAATAAATATTCATGATCTAATAAGTGACTAAATGGAGGTATAAATAGATGGCAGGTATTAGCTCAGTAAAGCTTTACTGAGTGGGTCTCAATCTGAGTTCTAAGTCATATGAAGGAAGAGTTCACCAGCAGATACGAAATAAGAAAGGCCCATTCTAGGAAGAGAGAACTACATGTGTTAAGGTAAGGAAGTTTGAGAACAAAAGGTTTGTCAGAACCATGATGTCCCATGTAAGTAGCTCCACAGAGTTGGGAAAAACGTTCAAGTGAAATATGAAAAGAGATGAAGACGGAAAGAAATGAAGAACCCAGATCATACAAAGTATTTATAAGAAAAACAGATATTATTATGAGTTGAGTAATATGACTGCATTGGTAAAAGTTTTGAAGTTGCCACCTCAAGAAAATTCAGGAATTGTGAGAAGTAGTTCTTAAAAGAAAAAAAACATAATTGTGTTATATAATCACCTTTTTAAAAGATAAGTTGAAGAAGGAGATCAAGATTTTTTAAAGCATTAAAACCCCCAAATGCTAGTCTAGCACTTCTCTAAGTAAATTTTATATAACACTTATGCTCCATGAAAAAAAGGAATTTCTGGTCCAATACTTTTGAAGGGAAAAACTGAATATAATAACCTCCTCTCTGAATGATTCATAATACATATTAGCATATTAAAAAATATGAAGTCCTACAATAAGGAAACCCATTTAACTTTTTATAAATAAATTTATTTATCCATGACAGCTTTTTGCATGTAACACCTGTTAACATCCTCCCCAAGCAAGCAATATTTTGCAGATGTTACAAATCAAATTCATATTTGAAGGGCTCACCTTATAATTTTAAAAGTAGCCATCCACTATTATTTGTAAAACATAAAGCCAAGATGTTAAAAAAGGAAGGTATAATATCATCTTAAGATTGGAAATAATTTCCATTACCACTGTCCAGATATTGCTAAGATAATATTATTTTGCTAGTATATCTAGGGCCAGAGAAAATAAAGAGGCTGCATAATGACATCTAGCTGTACAAGTGCTAGGAAAGAAGGGCTACATGTTGGTTTAATTGCATATGAACAGGTATACAAATCCCATATGCAAATACATGTATGTGTACAACACAATATTAAGGGCTGATGAATGCCAACTGTTAAGATTATTATTATTTTTTTTTTAAAGATTTTATTTATTTATTTGACAGAGAGACAGAAGAGCACAAGCAGAGGGAGTGGCAGAGGGAGAGGGAGAAGCAGGCTCTGCACTGAGCAGGGAACCCAATGCGGGACTCGATCCCAGGACCCTGAGATCATGACCTGAGCCGAAGGCAGACGCTTAACCATCTGAGCCACCCAGGCGCCCTGTTAAGATTATTTTAATGAAAAATTTACTGGAAGTATGTCTAACTGAAGTGATCAATAGATTTGTTTTGAATTTTGACATAATTTTTAAGTATAGGGAAAGAATGGTCAGATTAGTGTAGCTTCTTGTTAATACAGCTAGGAAATTCATTTTTAATTATTATCGTACTAAGAAAAAGACACAGGTATTGGTAAACAATCAGGTACTATCTCTTTTTGTATTGAGAGTTCTTCATTCTCATTTTCAGTAAACTTCGAGCAAAACTGATACTATATTTGATACAACAGATTTTAAAGTTTAGTAATTATTTGAGCAGAACAAAATATTCACTATGCTGTTATAAAAATTTCGTCTATTAAAATAACCAAATCTTAACTTGAACTGTTTATTTATTATGAATTCAAAGTTTTCAGTCATTCTTTTCTCATTTATAAAAATGAAAATAAGGGAAAAACTCACATGGCCTAGAAGTTTATATCATTAAGTTTTACAAGAGCTATGTGAAAATATTTCAGATTACAACAAAATGAGAAATTTCAAATAATTGTATTAGTTGCTCAGAGTAATAGTATCAACTAAATCAACTTCATCAATACTGCTAATATGATGAAAATGGTTTGTTTTTACTGTTATTCAACTTTAACAGAAACCAACTAGTTTCTTCTTTCTTTTTTTCTCTTTCATCATTTCCTATTTCTCTTATATAGCCTGCTGTTCATCTGAATTTTATTTGCTTTGCTAATCATGGATATTATATGAATTGTGTTCCATCTTAGAACATGAGCCTTTCTATATTTGTAAGTTTCTTGCTAACATGTCATGGAATGTAAAACCTATGGGACTTTGGGACCCTAATTTAAGCCTGTGGTGCTAAAGATGCAGCTGTTCATTTGCAAGTAATCATCCCTGCTATTAAAGCCATAGTAGAGCAAAAAAAAAATAATTCATTCTATACCACTTTTCATTGTATTTACAAGTACACAACAATCAGCACTACATAGTATTAGATTTTTTTAACTTGCTAAGACCATATTTTCAAAAGAAGACAGTAATTTAAAATATCATTTACCCAAGTATAAATTTTATTACAAGCTATGCATATAATTGATTTTGAAAGTAATATGTTTCTAGAAATTAAAAAAAATGACATGTACAGTTAACTATATTGCAGAAACTGGAGAGTTAAAAATTTAAAAATTTACTGTGCAGCAAAGTTCAAATATAAGCAATTATATTTCGTTAATTAAATGGTTCTGACAACTATACTTTCCTAGTAAATTCTAAAAAATCTCATCATTTCACCTTACTTGAAATATGATATATACAATGATAATACTGTCTTCAAGTTTTGTGTTACTGTTCTTACAATGACATTTTAGAATTAGAGATACATCATTTAGTTCATGTTCTTCCTAGCAGTTATTCCCCTTAACTGAACATCAATCAAGGATTATAAATCGTATTTCTTGCCATGTCTGCTTAGTCTCCCTTAGTGTCTCATCAACAATGTATAAACAGTTTAACATATAATTTAATACTTCTGTAGACATGAAACAAAATTAGAAGTCTAAGATCAAACTGGGGGAATCTGCAACATATGTGATAAATATTGGATTGATATCTGGTACTAATTCCTTAATATATGAAGTATTTTGAAAATCCTTAGGAAAAGATAAATATCAACCAGAAAAAAATGAACAAAGTACATAAATGGCCATTTCATTTACTCTCTTGTAACACACACACATACATATGCACGCACACTCAGACATACGCAAATATATCCTCCTATCGTGATCACGCCACAGAAAGGGAAGCCACAGGAAGGAGTGAGGAAAGTCTGATTTGCTAATCAAATGAAAAAATATTCAGTTCACTGTATTCAAAAAAGCAAATCAATCACATCCTACTATATAGCTCTAATTGGCAAATAATTATAAAGGTTTGGTATGGATATGTAGAAATGGGTACTCTAGCATAAATAATACTGCTGGAATTAGAGGTTGGTACACTCTTTCTGGAAGGCAGTTTAGCAACATGAATCAAGAGTATTAAAAGCTAGTAATCTCATTTACAAATTTTTAAATTTACATGTAACAACTGGAAAACTACACAGATGCAAATACAAAGTTGTTCATGACAACATTTTTCTTTTTTTTTTTTCTTTTTTTTAAAGATTTTATTTATTTATTTGAGAGAGAGAAACTGAGAGACAGAGAGCATGAGAGGGAGGAGGGTCAGAGGGAGAAGCAGACTCCCCGCCGAGCAGGGAGCCCTATGCGGGACTCGATCCTGTGACTCCAGGATCATGACCTGAGCCGAAGGCAGTCGCCCAACCAACTGAGCCACCCAGGCGCCCTATGACAACATTTTTCTAATGGCAAGAAAATTAAAGTTCAACAACAGAAATTTGGTTAAATAAATTGTGATTAATCATGATAAACCATAATTAAATTTATAATGAAGATATTTATTTACTGGTATGGAAAGAGGTTCAAGATGAATTAAATGAGAAAAAATAAATCAGACAACATAATAGCAGGGGCAAACCAAAACATGGAGTGCCCTGGGCATGTTTGGTACCTCTTTAATAACATGTTTTAAATAGTTGTTCAATGTTTAGTGAGAGTAATCTTTATAATGGAATTAAGGGATTGTATAACATGAAATTTTCTATACCAGAACTTTTTGGAAGGCATACTAGCCATTTAATACCTAGATAAAAGTGTAAGTTAATCATTACTATAAACAACTCACATACTATGCATAACTCACTTGTAGAATGTCAGCTGGCTTTTCTAATGTCAGGTCAATGTCAACTAACTACCTCATGGTCCATAACACAGCCTATAACTGTACCACGCAGCTTACATGTGGACATTATAAAAATATTCAAAAGATTTTATTTCCATTAAATAGGTATCTATTTTAGTGGTAGTGTACTGCTTACAGTTTTTATACACATTATTTATATACACATATGGAAACCCAAGTTAACAAAAAACTTATTTCTAATTTTTTTCAGTGATGTTTGCCTATTAAACAACGGTAGATGTAGCTTAAGGAGAAACACTTCAGCATCCTGTTCTTCCTAGTCTCATAATCATAGAAAGTTATCTTATTGGACCAGAGTTTATGAAAAATTCCTAAGTAAGGAAGATGGCCATTCTTACTAAAGCAGGTCCTCTTCATCATATGTACATACACCTTTTCACTCTAGTACTACATTGTTTTTGTAAAATACTTATGCTATTCATTATTTGTTCAATTCTTTCTTTTCCCTTAAGGACAATGGTCTTGTATGACTTTTTACTGCTGTATCTCCAGTGCTTTGAAGTGTGCCCTATACACACAGTCAGTATCCAACAAATAACTGCCCAATGAGCAAATGACAATGAATGGAGTAGAAAAAGTAAAACACATTCCCAAACTCACAGAAAACAGAAGCTATTCAAACTCTTAGGCAGCAAAGAGAAGGGAGGGTTAGTAGAGTAAGAGCTAGCATAGTTCTTTGAAATATGTGTAGGAGGGAATTAATCCCTTGCATTCTCTCTTCCTCTCCTTGTCCCAAGTAGTAGAAAAATGGGCTTCTGA
Source organism: Neomonachus schauinslandi (assembly GCF_002201575.2). Taxonomy (NCBI): domain Eukaryota; kingdom Metazoa; phylum Chordata; class Mammalia; order Carnivora; family Phocidae; genus Neomonachus; species Neomonachus schauinslandi. The sequence goes on along the minus strand of NC_058411.1, from coordinate 68,583,884 downwards.
TCCTAGGTGGTAACAGTGACTACAGAAACTGTGGATGGAGAGGCAGGGAGTGCTTGACTAGACATACTCAAGTAAAACAGATGACATACTGAAGGAAGGTCTGCAGTAAGTCCTATTCAGAGAGGCTAACACGCAAGCTCATATGTGAAGTATAGAACCTAGACATCACTACATATTTGAGAAAAATAACAGCTGAACAGTGTTTATACAAAATTTATGAATGAGCTGAACAGTAAACTGAACATAGCTTTAATTCACTTCTACCAAGCACAATCTCATTTTATTAAAAAAATATATAAAATACACACATATATATGCATGAGAAAAAGTATGAAATAATACACTGGATACCAAATTTAAAAGTAATTATCTCTGAACAGTATGATTTGGTTTAATTTTTTCTTATTTTACTCAACTGCATTTTTAAAATTTCCTATAATATTCATGTCTTTTTGAGATTCATAATACATATTAATAAAATGACACAATTGTAAATAATTAAAACATACTGTTAGAAATATTTTATTCAATTTTATAGTTTATAATTCATTTAGAAAAATAATCAAGTTTAAACAACCTTTTAAAAATCTTTTTCCTTGTTTCATTTGTATTAAAATATTTTTTAAAATCTTAAAAATTGTAGACATCTGGTGAAATTCAAAAAAAATTTTTAAATCAGTTGTACATAAAAATAGATGCCCATCTAAAACATACTAGCCCGGGTAATCAAATAATATTAATAAATATTAATAAAAATCAATAACACTATCAGGATAAAATACGTTAGAGAGAAAATAATGTTTACATTACAGTAATTACAGCCTTCTAAAAAATGCCAAGTTACTTATCATTTCTCAGAAAACAAATTATCATTCTTAGAAATCTCATTCTCGGGCTAATGCTGTGTTACTAATACCTGAATAAACTCTACTCTTTCATTAGCTACACATTTTTCCAGGTCAGGAATTTATGGTATTTTTGAATTAGTCTAGGTAATCTCTGAGAGCTTAAAACGACTTCAGTATGCCTTAGAAGAATAATTTGGATCTGGAGTTCATAAAGGGAAGTAAATTCAACATCAGTAAGATAGACTTGGGGAAGAAATTTCCTTTAAGAAATCCAAGAACTTTTCATGTTAGCCTAAGGAAGGTCACTACATTGCTGAATTTTTTTTATTTTTATTTTTTTAAAGATTTTATTTATTTGACAGAGACACAGCGAGAAAGAGAACACAAGCAGGGGGAGTGGGAGAGGGAGAAGCAGGCAGGGGGCCCGATGCAGGGCTTCATTGCTGAATTTACATCATAGTCCCCTTTCATCTCTCATGAGTCCTCTAGTCGTCACTGATAAAAAAAAAAAAAAATCTTGACCCGTTGCTGACCTTGAACCTGAATGGTCTCTGCAGATAGATAAGCAACTGTCCTTTAAGGACTGTCAACATATCATATTTGGTATTAGACAGATATTAGATATCAAATAAAATAAAAATCTGGTATATGTTAATCAGTCAATAGTTATCTGAAATTTCCTGAATTTCATTTTTTCCTAATCCAAAGATTGTTCATATAAAAAGATTACTTTTAGATTAGATTTACATCACCCATCATCAGGGAAATACAAATCAAAACCATGATGAGATATCACCTCACACCTGTCAGAATGGCTAAAATAACAACACAAGAGGGGCACCTGGGTGGCTCAGTTGGTTAAGCATCTGACTCCTGATTTCCGCTCAGGTCATGATCCCAGGGTTCTGAGATGGAGCCCCATGTTGGACTCAGCACTGGGCTTGGAGCCTGCTTGGGATTCTCTCACTCCTTCTCCCTCTGCCCCATCCCAACCCTTCTCCCTCTCTTAAAAAAAAAAAAATTAACAACACAAGAAACAACAGGTCTTGGCAAGGACGTGGAGAAAGGGGAACCCTCTTACATTGTTGGTGGGAATGCAAACCTGTGTAGCCACTCTGGAGAACAGTTTGGAGGTTCCTCAAGGTTAAAAGTAGAACTACTCTACAATCCAGCAATTGCGCTACTAGGTATTTACCCAAGGATACAAAAATACAGAAGGGGTACATGCACTCCAATGTTTATAGCAGCATTATCAACAATAGCCAAGCTATGGAGAGACAACAACAGAGACAACAAATATGTCCATCGACTGATGAATAAAGATGTGATATATATACACAATGGAATATTATTCAGCCGTCAAAAAGAATGAAATCTTGCCATTTGCAAGGACATGGATGGAGCTGGACTTTATTTTGCTAAGTGAAATCAGTCAGAGAAAGAAAAATACCATATGATCTCACTCATACGTGGAATTTGAGAAAGAAAACAGATGAACATATCGTAAGAGGGAAAGAAAAAAAGGAGAGAGGGAAACAAACAATGAGACAAACTGAGGATTGATGGAGGAAGGTGGGTGGGGGATAGATTAGATGGGTGATGGGTATTAAGGAGTACATTTATTGTGATGAGGACTGGGTGTTGTAAGTGATGAATCACTGAATTCTACTCCAGAAACCAATATTGCACTGTATGTTAACAAAATTTAAATAAAAAAACCCCGAAAACCAAAATTCTACATGCAAAAAAAAAAAGATTACTTGACATGTTGCAAGACATTATCTGTATATATCAGTGATATGTGAGGCCTTAGAGTTCCAAGTTAGTGTTGTGACGAACGTCTGAACTAGCAGTTCCCAATGTCTTAACTGAAGGACATCCTGATTGCTATGTGATAAAGTGAATACCATTAGACATGTGAAATCCCTTAAATATTGATTTATCATAAGTTATATCTGTTTTAATGTTATAATAAACAAGAGCTTAGCACAATTTCCAAACTTTAAGAAACCTATTTAACACTCAAATAAGGGGCACACCTACTTAACTGGGATGACTGCAAAAGAATACCTCAGTGGAATATACATATTTTATCAACTTGAAAAAATAGATTAATGGCAAAACTAAGCTCTAAAAGGCATGTCTGATGATTTCTGAAAATCTTGTCAGAGTGGTTAACAGATCTGAATTGCTAACTGAAGCGTTTCCTGCTATGCGGTCTTTTGTTCACATTAGGCTGCTACTTTTTAAAGTATTGTGGGTAAAGAGAGCCATCCCAGCTTGATTCAAATTTTTAAAGAGCGTTTTTTATGAAGTTGTCCAAAATAAATTTTGAAAGTAATAGTAAAATAACAGATGCTACAAAAATCTTTGATTAACCATCATATTTCATTATTTTTATTGAATTTCATGAATTCTATCCTTTGGAAACATACATTTTTAAGCAGCTTTGATTCACCTCATAGTAAAATCACACTATATTCTTTGCTTTGTCAGGTCAAACTAATATTCTAAATAATCATGCAACATATTCAACAAGAATATGTTTTCTGCTGTTTTCCATTACACTATGGCCACATGGGCATCATGCTAACCTCTACAGAAGACCTAGAAATAAAACCAACACATAAATGTGTACTACCATAAATGTACTACCTTAACAATACCACACAAAACATCTGCGATGAAAATCCATTCCTTTGATGAAGGAATTCCTAGTGAAAGGAATAAAATTCTATGCAAAACAAGACCAAATAGCTATGTGTTCATATTTAATAATACATTAATTAATAACTAATAGGGTACTGACTGGCAAGAAATAAGGTTACTGTTTGGTTTCTCTTACAAAGATGAATATAGCATTCTTACCTTCTTTCTAAAAATAATATTTTACTTTTCTTAATTGAACATAAAGTGAAATATTCTTAAGGACTTAGTATATAATTGTCCTAAGTATTTACAAATTGTGTGTATGTTACAAAAATTGCTGTTTAATCTTGGTGCTCATCAAACACAAGTAGGATATAGGATTATTATAGTCTTAGATCAAACCAGCAATTCGAGCCTTTCTAACCACAAATCTTTTCACATCATTGTGAATATTTATTCCTCGGATACAAGGAAACTTCTGAAAGATCTCAGTTAATAATATAAAATTATCTATGCATGCAAATAAAAAATGAAGAGTAAAGTGAACTAATAATAAAAGGAAAGTTAAAAATTATAGAGGCCAAAGACACATATTTTCTTTTAAAAAGCTCCCACATACTTGGCAGAAAGAAATAAAAAATATTGGAAGAGAGGATGAGTAGTATTTAAAAGAAAAAATGAATTAAGGATAAAGTGAAAATATCTAAATCAAGAGTCAGCCTGAAGAAAGTCTTCCACTGCTTTATCTGAACATGAACAAACTAATGGCAAAATGGTGGACATAAAGGTTTCAAACACATTTCACTAAAAGTCTTTCTTGCTGCTCAATTAAACATAAAATATAAGACTAGATGTCAGTTACAGATTTATTTCACATTTTCATTAATAAGATTGTAAATCATTTTGACAAACTTACAGTTTAATTTTTTTACTACTTATAATATATGAAGTATAGTTGACATACAATATTATATTAATTTCAGGCACACAACATAATGATTCAACAATTCATACATTACTCAATGCTCACCATGATAAGTGTATTTTTTAAATAAATGTAATTTTCAGACAGCATTTCACACTGATATATAATTATAAATAGGACAAACCACATTATCATTGGTTCAGTGATTAAACAGATTATATAAGGAAATAATATTTTCAGAATAGAAAGTCTATAAGAAAACATCATACTATGTTGTACATGTACTTTTAATTAAGTTGATAATGTCCTCTTTAAGAAAAAAGTCTCAAGAAACTAGCATCCAGCATGGTATCTGGCACATTTAAAATGTTCAACCAGTACTGTTAAATAAATCAAAAAGTAAAGAAAATTTCTCACTAGGATTTTTTATCTAACAGAAATTTTTTTTAAAGATTTTATTTATTTATTTGACAGAGAGAGAGAGCACAAGCAGGGGGAGTGGCAGGCAGAGGGAGAGGGAGAAGCAGACTCCTCGAGGAGCAGGACCCCAGGATCATGACCTGAGCCGGAGGCAGACGCTTGCTTAACTGACTGAGCCACCTCCTAGGTGCCCTACCAGAATGTTTTCTAATACCAAAAATTCTGAGCAACATGCATAGCTAAGTTCCCCAGATGTACAGAAAGTATGGTAAACTAGTATCCTTAATACTCAAAAAAAGGTTATTTTACATTATTTGATGAAGTCGTAGAAAATAAACTTAGGAAACAAATACACATCTATTTGTATACTTTCTTAGTCACATAAAAATCAATAACTGAAACATAATAAATCTATTCTGATTACACCTTCAAGTACATCTTATATTTTAATTCATTCATACTGAGTTTATAGATAGGGTATTAATCTATTTAAACAAGAGTGTCCCAAATTATACTGATAGGTTTTTTAAGTGTGTGTGGGAGAGAGAAAGGAGGAAAGGAAGTAGATAAAGACTGAGAGTTTTACTGACAGAAGCTTTCATGGTTTAGCAGTGTAGTAAATATGGGACAGGTGTAAACATCATTAAACAGAATTGTTTATTGGCTTTCTGTACATTTAACTCAGTAATGCACATCATGAATTCTCGGGGGAAATACAATACTAGCATTTTTCAAACTTGCTTGACTAAAGAACACCTTTCCATGGAGGATTTCATTCTGTTCCAACTTCTGTTCCACAGACTATATTCTTGGCTATATAATGTAAAGTCATTTAAAAAAGAATACACTGGGGGCGCCTGGGTGGCTCAGTTGGTTAAGCATCCAATTCTTGATTTCAGCTCAGGTCATGATCTCAAGGTCGTGAGATCAAGCCCTGTGTCAGGGAGCCTGCTTAAGATTCAATTTCTCTCTCTCTCAAAAAAAAAAAAAAAAAGAATACACTGAACTTTAAACCTGAATATATACTTTACTTCATAACATTGGGAAACTACTTATTCCAGAATTCCACAAAATATTTAGTTAAGACTTAAGGTCAAGGTTATGAGCTAATAAGCAAAGTCAGTTCTATTATTTGTGTTATTTAGGAATGCTTTTCATACTTTTTCATAGAAGTACTTCTAACTATAAAGGAGCAAAAAGCAAAAACTGGGATACTGGGGGAGAAAGTGATTCTGAGGAAAAACAGTCTAAATTAGAGGTCAGCGGACTGTAGCCTGCAGGCCAAATTCAGCTCACTGCCTGTTTTTTTTGAATAAAGATTAACTGAGACAGAATTACATTCATTTCTAGTTACCTTTGACAGTTGTAATGTGATATTAAAATATCTGATTTTCTATTGGTACTGATATTACAGTTACCACTAATAATACTGTGGCTTGTGGTCTAAATTTATAATTGACAGAAATCCTAAATTTCAGATAGAGGTCAATGAAAATAAAGATGCATTTTTTTTTACAGACCAGGTTAAAAAACCTTTGTTTTAGAAGGTTGTGAAAAGATAGATGACACTTTGACTAGGACATCAAAACAGCAAGAAAAATGTAAAGCTACAAAATAAAATATGCCCACTTTTAAAAATAAAAACTAAAATAAAAAAATAAAAACAGAGATTTAAAATCAAATGGTATTTTGCACAAAATTTATGAGATGATGTATAGCCATTAGTGCAAGTTCTAAGATTTCTCACTCTGCAATATTCCCTTAAATTTAAATAAAGCTAGTACTTTGTGTGCAACAATTGATTGATTCTTCCAATTGCAAATGACTGATTTGTGCTCAGAAGTCATGGAAAATTTGCACGAGGCAATGCAAATTTTGCTTGCCACCATATCTCATTCACCATAACCGCTATCAGATGAGCAAAATAAATATAGGCAGTTAGTATACCTTGACATATAAGCATTATGAATGTTTATGCAGGGGATAAACTACATAGATAATGACATTTTCGAAAGTGAAAATAAATAGCATGTATTAAGAAATTAAATTATTAAATTCCCAGTGTTTTAAATTATGTAATATTAATTACATAAAATGATACCATAGTCAAACATCATACTGCTTAACTAAATGTATTAAAAGCTTTCAAGATTATAAAGAGCTATAGTATGCACACAATATGACATAATAATAAATGTATTTATCCAATAGCAAAGTTCTTAAAATTGTGGTTTTACTTTTTCTAGATATGTCATGATTTATGAAGCAGAATAATATGTATGTGTAGTTCTCGTCAGCAGATTTTATTTGAAAAGCATCAAATACACTCTTTACTTCCAATTTACAAACTATTAGATGATAATTGAAATTTTAAATACAAAATAATTTATACTTTCTCCTTCCAGGATGATTTTACCTACAACTAATTTTCAAGTGCATAAAAATACTTTTAAAATGTCTAATATTTAATGTAATGTCTACCAGTCAGTGAAGTCTACTGCTTTCTACATCCAGAAAAGTATATACAAAGGCTAAACATTACAGATTGGTCTAAACTTTCCATCTGTAAAACCAAAAAAGGACACTGGGAACTTTATATAATATCGTGTTGCACTTTGCCTTCTGTATTTTAACAATTAACAGAAACTGATCCTATATGCTCTTACAAGAGTGATTTAGCATTTAGTAAGAAGGACATTTTACTTTTACGTTTTAAAACACAATAGATTCAAATTACTTCTGGTGAAGTCTAATGAAAGATGTTCGATTTAAAGATTTTATTTAAGGAATTTGCTAGAAAACTAACACAGAGCAAGTAATTTTCTAGAAATAAGACAGTATAAAAAGGTCTCAAATATTACCATTGGCATTATTTTTTTTGGAACAAAGCAGAACACACTTGATTAACCATTTGACAAAACTTTAAAAAAATTATTAACATATTAAAATAAGGAATCTGATTTTTAAAAATCATCTGGAAATATGCATGAGAAAACCTGTTGTCATGGGAACAGCCAGTGTAAATGGCAATAAATCCAGAAGAAAATGTCAGTGCTTCTGAACAATGAATGAACACAAAATGCTGCTTGTGAAATAAAACACCAACAATGGAAGAAAAGTACACTGTTATTTAAGATATTTTAGAATTTTCATCTCCTTTCTATAAATGTTACTTGTTAATAGGAAGTCAGGTAAAAATACTGATACTCATACTGAAACAAATGAAAAGTATTCTCAAACATTAATTGGGGAACCAGAAATGACACTATTATTAAAAGAAACTACAAATTCATCAGTTCTTGTGCTTGATAAGTTCAAATCTGAAACTATGAGACTGTTCATAATATGTCAATATATAAATTACACTTAAGTTTCACTTAATATAGACACAACAGAAAGCATTTGCCACTTGTAAATCTTTTGGAAGAGCTAATGCCATTACTGAAATAGTATAATATGATATCATTGCATTGCTTTAAGCCAAAATATCCTAATAATTTATTAATGTAATATTCAATACAGAATTAAAATGTTTAAAAGATAGCTCTAAATTAATATTAACATCAATCATTTATTTTTAAAATTCTAAGCAAAATAGCTTTGAACTTAAAAATTCATGGAATCAGGATCAGTTACACATTAAATACCTAAACAAATTATATTATACCAAAATCATATAGCTACAAGTTTATGTCATCAGTTTAAACATAGGCAAAAACATATAGATCTGGCTCTCACATTATCTGAATTTTGTCACTATTAAGATAAATAAATACAAGTTTTATATATCACCTCTTTAAACACAGTTTTTCATGCATGATATCCATGAGGGAAAACTGGTATATATGTTCACAGTTATGATGTACATGTACTCTCACAGATGAATATTTTACATAAGTACAACAAAATATTTAGGTCAAATAAAATAATGTAATTCTCCAACAGACAAGCATTGACTTGCTAATATAATATTAAAGAGTTAAAATGCTTAAAATTATGACATTATATATTTATAAATAGATAATGTTTAAGATTCATTCTTTCATTCTGAATAAAGGAAATGTGTGTATTCTTGTGACTGCTGGCGTTAAGTAGTACCTTGCCTTTTTCTTTCAAAAGAGTATCAAATCATGAGCACTGGGTGACAAATCAGATTGCTGAATCACTGTATCATACACTTGAAACTAATATAACCCTGTATGTTAACTAACTGGAATTTATATTAAAACTTAAAAAAAGACTATCAAATTAAAATCAAAGTTTCCATGTTACTAATCCTTCTACTTATATCTAATAACTTCCCCCTTTATCTTTACCATCTACTTAACTCTTCTTTCCAATGTCTCTACAAACTTAAATAAAAGCTTATTTAAAAGATTTATTCATTTGTTTATTTAAACGATTTATTTATTTTAGAGAGAGAGAGAGAGACAGCACATGCTGATGCACAGTGGGGAGGGGCAGAGGGAGAGGGAGAAACTCGAGCAAACTCTGCGCTGAGCACAGAGCCAGATGCCTCCTTGGTCTCACCACCCGGAGATCAGGACCTGAGCCAAAAACAAGAGCCAGGCATTTTATGCACTGGGCCACTCAGGCGCCCACCTCCCCCTTTTAAAGATTTATTTATTTACAAACTTTTAAATAGTACTCTTCAAATGGCCAATGAAGAGTAAAAATGGACAATATTTGTTACCTTCAAGCTATGAAAACAATCTCAAGAGAAACTCATTTTATTCCTCATGTCGGTGTTAGGTATTATTTTGAAAACTGGCTGGTTCACAGGGCCTCTCATTAGGGTTCCAGTTCACACAGACTACGTATGATGTGTTAACTGGAACTATGTATTGTAAGGTCTGAGCTTGTATTTATTTAAAGTAAAAATTGTCCAAGTCTAAATGTTGCTAAAATCAGATGTTGCTCCTCAAGAAATTTCCTGAAACACTGACTACAGAGAGTATTTCTTTATTATATGTACATTACTCAAAGTTGATGATAATTGCACATTATCTACTTTCTCTCCTATGTTTGTTAGATGAAGCCAATTGCCAGGCAAACTCAATTTTTTATAATTTACTCATCAAATCTGTAAACAGAAACCCTAAGTTGCTACCTAACAAATGATTGGGCTCAAAGATTAGGCATACAAACTTTTATGTTACTAATCTATATAGTTATCAGTATGTATTTATACTTCAATCACAGTTATTTTACATTTTTATAATAATATGAGATCACGAACATGCATCTTCTATTAAAAGCATGATAAAGAATGAATGACAAAAGAAAAAACAAGTGTTGGTTAAGTTATTTACTTTCCGATAATTATTGCAATGCTTTATCTGTAAAGAAAAACAGATCATGGCTGTTCTTTGGAACACTTTACAAAGTCTGTGTATTTCTCTTCTCACATTTATAAATGTCTACAAGTTATATTATTTGCTATTTTAACGCTTAGAGATATGTATATATGTGTACATAAAATGAAAAGCCATCGGTGTATATCTTAAATTTTCAAAAATGTATCCATGTAACCAGCATCCGGACCAAGAAATAGAGCATTAAAAGTTGTCCCACTGCTCCCTGTTCCAGCAGTACTTGCCCTCCCCCAAACTAACCATTGACTATCCCTGACTGCTATTATCAGAGATTAGTTGTTTGATTTTGAGCTATATATAATTGGAATCATATAGCATTAACTCTTTTATGCCTGGTTCCTTTGTCTCAATATTGCATTTGTAAGATTCAGTCACATTGCATTTGTAGTTAACTCATTCTTACTGCTCTATGTATCCCACTGTGTGAGTTTAATAGAATATATTTTTACACTCTACTGTTGATGAACATTTAAGTACTTACTTTCTAGTTCAGGGCTATTGCTAATAGTGTTATTGTGAATGTTTTTGTATATTTTTTGGTGAACATAGGTACACATTTCTGTTGGTATGTTGTAGGAATGGAATTGCTAGGTCATATTATAAGTCTACGTTCAGCTTTATGAGATACTCTCATGATTTTCCAACGTGTTGTACCAACTGACACAGTTTATGAGACTTATAGTTAATTCATAAGCTTGTCAGTCTTTTTCACCTTAGTCACTCTGGTGGGTGTACAGTGGTATCATAACTAATGGATTTGTCCTCTTTTAAGGAGTTTATTGACCATTAGGATATTCTCTTTTATGAAATTCCTATTCAATAGTTTGGCCCATTTTTTACTAGGTTATAGCTTTTTCTTTTTGATTTAAAAGCATTTTATGCATACTCTAAATATAAGTCCTCATCAGATATATGTATTGCAAATATATGTCCTCCTTTTTTGGCTTGTCTGTTTATTCTGTTAATGATATCTATTGATGAACAGAAATTCTTAATTTTAGTAATGGTCCAAATATATCATTTTCTCCTTTATGGTTAGAGCTTATGTCCTACTTCAGAAACAGTTACATACTTTAAGGTCATAAAGATGTCCTGTGTTTTTTCCCAACACCCTTATTTTCTTATCATTGACATTTCTATTACCAATCTATTTGTAATTGATTTTTGACAATAGTGTGAGGTGGGAGCCAACATATATATTTTTTCGTATTTGGTTACTCAGTTAACCTAGACTATATTTTCACAACTGCACTACAGGGTCACCTTTGTCACAAATGTACTATATATAACTATATAGTTGGAGTTTGTACCTGGTCTCTTTATTGAACGGATTTTTCTATTCTATTGGGCCATCCCTGCAGCAATACCACACTGTCTCAATGGGTCTGGGTATCTGGCAATGTAAGTCATTTAACTGTGTCTGTCTTTATTATGTTTTGAAAAAATGAAGCCCACATCATTTTCCTGGTCAGAGTCCTTGTGTATTTAGAATAAAATCCAAACTCCTTACTAGGGCTTACAGTGCCACCCATGTTCTGGCCACTGCCTACTTTTCTGATTTTATATCCTATATCTTAACCTCCCCTCTGCCGCGCCCCCTACCCCGCACCGTTTGCCCCATATGCTGCAGCTACACTGGCCTTCTTGCAAACCCTAGCTTTTTTTTGCTAGAATGCTCCTTCCCCAACACCATCATCTTTGTATGGCTTATTTCTTCACAAATACCAGTCCTGAGACAGACCTTTGCTATCCAGTTTACCTACAAAGCTTCCTTCTCCTTCTCAAATAACGTTAGTAATTTAGTTGTTTATTGGTTTTCTTGGCCATTAGAATGTAAGTTTCATAGGAGCAGGGATTTTCACAGGACCTGTTTTTTTTTTTGTTTTTGTTTTTGTTTTGCTTTTAACGATTTTATTTATTTATTTTTGCAAGAGAGAGCAAGAATGAGGGGTGGGAGAGGCAGAGGGAGAAGCAGACTCCCTGATGAGCAGGGAGCCCAATGCAGGACTTAATCCCAGGACCTTGGGATCATGACCAAAGCCGAAGGCAGATGCTTAACTGACTGAGCCACCCAGGTGCCCTATAGGTCCTGTTTTTTTTTGCTTCATTTCAAGTACCTGGGTATGTAAGTGCTCATTAAATATTTGTTTAATGTAAGAATTAATAAAGGCTGTATACTATGGTTGAAAGAAAACAAAATTATAAGTTGAAAAGACTAAATGGAATATGTACCTCAGAATACTGATTAAAATAATTTAACAATTGTAATTAATTTTATTATAAATACCAAATTTACTGCTTGTCACTTTCCAGCTAAAATTGAAAGGCTACTTTTACCATTAATAATACATGTCTGAAAAATGTACTCATAAATAGGTTATATATACCATCTTGTATAGTTGTTTGTAAATCACTAGTCCATTTCAACAGGTATATCCTTTGAACTCAAATAAGTTTACAAACTATTAACAGTTTCCTCTTCCTCAATTTCAGAATAAAGATACTATGCATTTTTTTTTTAATTCTCAGGAAATGTCTGTTGAAACAAATATGCAAAATCTGAGCTGCAAACAGGACTGGAAAAACACCCACTATTCTGATGAAATGCCACTTATAAATGAGACTATACAGTTAAATGCACTCCCAGGTTTTAATTGCTATCATAAACAAAGCATAAATCCAATGCTGTATTTATGTTAAATAACTTATTTCAAAGTAATAATAAATCATAATATTTTGTAATGAAATATTCTTAAACATGCTTATTCTAAAGTGAAGAAATATTTTATAGAAAGATATTTTACTTCTGAAAAGATTTTTCATTAGTGTATCACTTTAGTTGTAGTGAATAGAGTAAGAATTTTTGAAAACTCCATACTAGTTATTTAACTAAATGTGGACATTTACAAAATCTTAAAATAGTACCACAAATAAAATTATAATTTTCCCAAATAACAAATACCATAAATGATAACAAACATTAAAAATCATTAATGATGTTTTGTGAAATAAAATAATTGGTAGTTTTTTAAAATGTTTTTATGATAAAAATTAAGTAACTGAGTTTTTCTTTGTAATTTCAAATTCTAACTGCAAAATATAGTCTAAAAGTTCTAAAACATAGATACCTAAATCCAAATCCACAAGTATTAGCTGAAAATAAAATTTAAAAATAATTGAGTCAGGTAGAAACCATACCTCTCCAAAAATAACTTTCAATAAATAATAATTAGACAAGAAATATAATGTATAATCTATAAAAAAATACCTATAAAGTTGTATTATTATCCTAGGCAGAAAGACTAAATTCCATTAAACTTAGAAATTAAAAAAAAAAAATTCCTACTGGAGCTGATTTTGGAAACTGAAAGGTGATTTTAATGCTAATTAAGAAATAAGGCATAATTTCATATTTTTTGAAAAGGGACACAGAAAAGAGTATACATTATCCTGTCAAGTCTAAATCTATAATTAGAATATTTTGTTATTTACCTACCACCATCACTACCAACATAAATGGGTCAGAAGAAAAAAGGCCTGAAACATACTCTGGAAAATAAATTGTGTATATAATAAGGTGTTATAAACAAATGGGAACTCAGATTATTCCTGTAAAAATGAAACTGGAAAAGCTATTTGAGAAAGAAAAAAAGTGGATTTGCAACTTATACCACAGAAAACCTTACATTCCAGGTATATTCAAGAGCTAAAAGTCTGCCTTTTTAGAAAATTATTTGACAATACAAGTTAGGAGCTTTAAGTTTTCATAGTATTTGGCTCTCTAATCCTTCTTATGAGAATCTCTACAAAGAAATATTCAGAAATGCAAATGTTTATGGGGGAAGGAGTTCATAAGCAATGTAACAAAATATTCTGAACAACTTTAATTTTCAACAATAGGTCAATAGTTGAAAAATTAATATAATGCAGCTTATGAAATGTGAATAAAAAAAGTAATTTCCTTTGAGAATCACAATTATTTACAGAGAAAAGGATAAAAAGAGAATGTTTCTGACACACACACACAAAAAACAGTTAAAACTTTACCAGTATTTGTGTATTATAGATTTTTGCTTTCCTTTCTATAGTCTTCTGTTGTCCAAAGTGTCTATAAATAAGTACACTTACAAAGGACTATAATAATTATGGTAAAGACATTTTAAATTAAAGGAGCTGCCATTATTCTTATAAATTAGATTGCAGATGTCAGCTTATTTTACACAGCTCTCTCTCATTAATAACCACCTGTTTTTACCACTTTTTGACATAACAAATTATCTGAAATTTCACTATATTTCTTGCTTTAGAGTAAACATACTGGTATAAAAAGATTAAATCTCATCTTTTTAATTATATTTGGAAATAAGGACTTCTGCTAAGATTTCTCAGTTGTAAAATGTGAGTACTAGATTTCATATTTTTTCATATTCTATTGAAATCTAACATTTTGTATTTTTAGAGTTGTCTATGGAAAGAAACAGGTATGTTCAATACTGAAATAATTACTATCAAAATTTTGTAATAGATAAATTAACAACAAGAAAACATTTTCTCCCTTAAAGATATTACCTTATTTTTAAACTAAATGATTTACTCATCTTTTCATGTAAAGTATTCTAATACTGTATTTAGAGCATAATATAGTTCATCCAACATAACTATATAATGTAGAATTTAAAAAGTAAAAGATATTGTCAAGGCCTAAGCCATCAGATAAGAATTTTTAAGTTACATTCCTACATGAACTAATCATATTACAATCTGTGAACCTTCTGAAGGATCAGAAAAGACAGCATGAATGAAAGCAGATGCGAGTATAGAGAGCAAGTGAAGATAAACAGTGAGAAGATCATTAAGACAGTAGCAAATGATGTGCATTACAGAATAAATAGGACAGATCAAGGATAGGTAGAATAGGATGAGTTTATAAGGGGCTCTGAAATTCAGACAAAGGATTTTGGATTTGATGTATGAGTTCTGAGATCAATGATGCCATTCAGATTTGTTTTAGAAAAATTAGGCTGTTAACATATATGCAAAAAAAAAAAAAAAAGGAAAAACAAGGCCAAATAACTAAATGAGGATGAGGAATCATAACAAACTCCCAAAATGATGGACTAAAATAAGATATGTCTTCCTTATAGGTACTTTGAATTGTTTTTCTAGTGATGGTAACAGATTTGTATGACTCAGTTTCTCTCCCCCTGGATTCCTAGAGAATAATGAGATGTAATGGTAAAACCACAGCCAGTATTAGAGAATCATCCTATGGCTAAGAAAAACAAAACTATATGACCTTGAGAGGAACAAATAATTATCTGGAAAACAACACAGGAAAACATATTTTCTAAAACAAGTAACAGAAGGGGAAATGTTTTTCTTAATTTACATCCCCATCAGCATGATCTTGGAAAGAAAAATATTATGGTAAACCTTATGAATTAATGAATGGGTTAAATTTCTCTTAATATGCATATGTAGTCAATTCTCACTATTTGCTGTAGTTATTATCCACACAGTCACCACAAACATTAAACTAGCAAACAATGAACTAGAACTGTTCAGGCAAATACAGGCTTAGGTTTCTGAGAGCCTCTGGTCACACATTTTCATCAACCTTCAATATATAACTGTGTTTTATCGGTGTTTCTGCTTAGGAAAACTTATTTAGTATATATTGTTGATTCATAAACATTGAACTTGGAGCCAATGGCCCTGTAAGTCATGCCTGAATAAAGATTACCCATCACACGTATTTTTTCTGCAAAGCACATCGCAGCGCTCTTGCACTGAGAAACACTAGACAGTTTAGACAGCACTCAGCACCATGCTTGAGGACATTTTAAACAGTGTAATCACCAGCAAAAGCACAAAATTGTGAAAGGCATAGCACTAAACTGTGAAAAGTACACTTGTTTAGAATATGAGAGCTGAAACAAGAAGGCAAAGCATTGCCTTGTTTGACGTAAGCTGTGAATGTGCGTGCCAGGTGACCTAAATTTTTCAGCACTCCATGCAAGTCTGCAAATGATATTGAAAGCCCTGTGAGTATTAATACTGGGTTTACAAATAAATTTAACAGGTGGGCAAATTTGCAAATATGGAATCCATGAATAAAGAGCATCGACTGTATTTAATGGAATGAGACTTGTCTGACTTGAACTTAATTCTTATTCTTTAAATAATTAGATACATAATCAGGAACAAGAACAAATTTTCTCATCCAAAAAAACAGAAAAGCCTTCCAAATTTATCTCTAGACCCTTCCAGCTCAAACACTGTATAACTCTTTGATGTAAAATTCAATTCCCTTAATGAAATTTTCAAACATGCTCTGCCAATGGCAAGGTTAGAGCTCTCTGGTATAGAACCCTAAAGTCTAACATTAGATTTGGTAAATTTAATGCATATCCAAAATTAAACAAACTGAAGAAAGTTTGATCCCAAAGTAGTTCTGAGAAAAGTAGTCAAAAATACTAATTTTCCAAAGAATAGGATTTGAAATTCAATGTCCATTTGAGATAGTTCAGTGTTTCAGGTCACAAGCTGAAAAATGTGTACAGAAAAAATGACATGCCTTCTAAATTTCCTAGTAGTAGAATTAGTTTCAAAACTGCCAAGATTGTATATTACTTGCCTTATAATCAGTTTACTGGACTTATTATTCTAACACATAAAACCCATAAATTATCCATAAACTCAAAGTAATGTTGTTAGCAAAATTAGTATCAATAAAAAGTAAAAAATGATATAAGGATTTAAAAATTATTTAACCAATTGCTTTTATGGAACAGAAAGAAACAAAACAGACTCATGACCTACCTCTCAAAAGATGTTTTCCTTTGGTTTGGGCTGCACACATTTCATTTTGTTTGTTGGCATTCAATGGTATGAGAGTACTAGTAGATTATTGCTTCTCCATGTGTATCAGATTTGACTGTTTTGTTTTTAAGTAACCAGTGTTTGCATATTTCATTCTTTATAAATTCTGATTTTTCTTTTTATTTTACTCTTTATCATTCTCTTAAAAGGTAAATAATCAAAGATATAGTATGGAAATACTTATTTAAAAAACTAGTAAGTGAAAGTAGGCATGTTAGAGCAGGGATTGGCAAATTTTTTCTGTAATGAGTTAGAGTAAATATTTTAGGCTCTGCAGGCCAAGAGGTAAAATCAAGAATATTATACAGGTACTACATAACCAGAGAGAAAACAGATTTCCACAATTTTGTATTGACAAAATTCAAATTATAACAATATTGCTACTACTAACAACAGCAACAACAGTGGAGAACAACATACAGATATAATAAAATTCTTTGCTGGGAGGGAGGGGAATAACATTTTTCTTAATTAGGTTTAAAGTCAGGGTTCCTATCAAATCACTTGCAAATGTTCATCTGTTAATGTCAATCCAGAATAAGATTTTACATAGTTCATTTTGGAAAATGAAATGCCTTTTCACACAGATAGGTACTGCCAAATACTGATATCAATTCAGTAGCATATGATATTTTGGGGGCATATCCATTACTTAGGCAGCACTTATAGAATTCTAATAGATTTTTCTCTTAAAATTTGCTTTTAGCATGTCTTCAGTTACAGATTAATCATTGCCAATTGAGGATTAAGTGGAAGCTCAACTGCAGTTAAATAGATTTTGAAATATAGAAATCTACTCTACATTGCACTGAGGTCTGAAAGATGTTGCAGGAAGTATGGTTTGAACTCAGAAAATACATCTGCTACAAATCTGTGTGAGAATGAAGATACCACTTCTTATTTTAATTGTTGGTAACACAGAGAAGACATAGTTGTGATCCAAAAACTTAGTTACTGTAGGAATGACTTTACTGCAATTTTATGTCTTGCACAGAAGTGTTGTTTTGCCATGTAATCTTGTGTTGAATTCATTACAAACATTATCAAGTCTACATCAAAAGCTAATTTTCACAGCTTTTTAATGTCAGTAACAGTGGTTGAGGGTCAAGTCATTTTTCTCAGTCAGAAAAATTTCCACATTGGTCTGAACTCAATAAACCTCAATGAACTTTATCACTACTAAGTTATTGAACTGCTCTGTGGTAGGACAAATCAGGATAGTCATCTTTTATGTCTGATAAAAGTTCATAGAATGGACAATGATGAAGTCTATGAGGGTGAAGGAATTCGACCACTGAAATTACTGGCTTGATAGCACATGATAGATTCAGATATATTCTACAAGGTATTTGCTGATTTAATAATATTATGAATAAGCACAGGTTTTCAACACATCTCCACAAGCCTTGTATATTTGTATACATATTTTTACTACCATCAGTAATAATACATCTTATCATATTCCGCTTAAAGTTGTTACGAATTGATGTTATCTCAACTTCTTTGAAAATAGTCTCACAGACTATTAACAGAAGTTTACTCATCAACCACATTAATTCCTTGAATAAAAATTGGAATTAACTCCTTGAATAAAGTTTATTTTCTCTGGACACGTTTTAATTTACTTACCATTGAGAAATGCTTTCTTTGCTTGACTAACAAATCAGCTACTCATAAACTTATTTTGGTTGCAACTTCATTTCATTTTTAATTTTTGTAAATAAGATATTCCATTTAAAATTTTTCTAACTGTTGCTTTTTAGTGTTGGGAATGTTGTAATGAGTGCATAATCCGTTAATGTTGACATTTACTCTTTTAACACAGCTATTGTGTTATTGCATAATAACACAATGCTATGTGACCTAATTTGTAACAAAATAATCCACACCCCATAGTGCCTTAAAAGTACAACCCTTGAAGTTCACATTTCTCTTCTTTTTTTGTTTTGACACTATGGATATGCATCGGTCAAAATAAATAAGTAAAATGCTGTGGTACCACAAACACTGCTGAGTTATTACAGTGTTGCTGTGATTTGTAGTGCATGGAGAAACAGGGAGAAGTGAGGAGAGTGCCGTATGTGTAGCGCGAAAACAGCCACAGACAAGGCAGTGTGGTTATGTTCTAATAAATTTGTATTTAAAACACTGGAATTTGAATTTCATATAATTTTCAAGTTTCTTGAAATACCACTTTAAAATGGTTTTTTGAACCTCTTAAGTTTTGTGGGTTTTTTTTAAGATTTATTTATTTATTTTAGGGGGGGTATGGAGAGGCAGAGGAAGAGGGAGAGTCCCAAGCAGACTCCACGCTCAGTGTGGAGCCCAAGGTGGGGCTTGATCTCTTGACCCTGACGTCATGACCTGAGCCCAAAAGGAGAGTCAGATGCTCAACTGACTGCACCACCCAGCACCCCAACCACTTAAGATTTTAAAACCATTCTTAGCTTGTAGGCTGGGGAAAATAATACGGTGGGCCAGATTTGACTCACAGATCAAAGTCTATCAACCCCTGCTATAAATAAAACAGTCTCCAAAAAAAGGCTTTTTGAAACCTAGTGATCACAGTTTAATTAGTTTGAACATGGTGGAAAGCAATCTGTGGATCTGGTGCCTGTAGGATCAAATATCTCTGGAGAATAAAACAGACTGCTTTTACTGGTGACAAGTCACACTGCAGAAAAGACTTTCACCTGTATTTGTTGGTATTGTTAAAGGGACTTATGAGTTCATATACACTAACATACGTCCATCATAAAAATGACTCAAAGGACATGTGCCACTACGATTTCACTCAACATTAATATTAATAATATTAATCACTCAATATTAAAATGACATCACATATTTCACTTCTGTCAAATCACAGGAAGATGCAGAGGACCTTCTTTGGTCAACCTACTAAAGCAGCCAAAATGACCTAGTAGTCATAGGTCATCTTCTGGAGCAATAATAGAGAATATCTCAGAATATCCAATAAGTTCTTCAAGGTGTATTTAGAACACCTTTTCCCATGCAAAATGTGATGGAATCAGTGAAGTGAAATGTTTTCTTTAATGTGGTTTTGTATATATATGGGAGACCCAAGAAGACATCCAAGAGAATAACTCAAGTAATCATTAATAAAAAGTGAAAATTTGAAGTTAGAGGAAGTATTTAAAAAAAAAACATAAACAGAGAAATGAATCAATATTTTAACAGTGTAGAGGATGTTTCACAATCTTAGTAGTACATTGATAATTATTTTAGCAGAAATATTACTACTGAAAATGTAATAAGCTGGTTAGTCCCATTTGTACTTGAAAGTTTAATGCAAAAATAAAAGAACAACAACAAAAAATCATTTCACATACACATTTTTGGAAAGATAAAATGTTTACATAAGTTAATGCATACTTGATTTCAAAGTAACACATTCATAGGATTCTTGATTTTGTTACAAATTTCAATTCCTTTACCAAAATATATCTGTCCCATGCTATGTAATGAGAAAAACATCTGTCTGTCTTACATTAGCAATTATTGTACTTTTATTATCAGCCAGCTTGCTTTGTATTGGATGTCTCAGCTGCAAACATTAAAACAGATGTGGCCAATTCCTACAAGAGCTTTTTCCTGTAGTCAACAAATAACTTTGCTAACTTTTCTTCCATTTCCCATATAAAAAGGAAGTTTCTTAAGACTCAAATGCCCTACTATTATATTTATAATGAAAAAAAAATAAATGAGATTCAGGAAAGGTCTTGTGACAGTCTTTGTAAAAACACTTCTGTCTTATCACACTTTTATTAAATGACTACGACATACTTCATATTATAGTTATGTCTGAAAGTTATTTGTGAAGTTATTAGAAAATGAAATCACATTCTCCCATCATAGTATCACTTCTGCTCATAATAATAAGTCCTCATAATCATAATAAGTCCTCATCTTCTCTTTCCTTTTCTTACTGCCTTAATGATTTGCATCTATCAGTAAATGTGTATCTGATTAACAATCACCTGGGATCAAAGTATACCTAATTCATAAAACTGTATTTCTCATAAACACCAAAACAAATCATCAATGGGAATATATATGTAAAACAATCAAAAGCTTTTTGTTAAAAAACACAGTTCCATGGGCTTCCACTTGTAGTAATTTCATATTTTTATTACTAGACTAACATGCAGTAAGCAACCTCTAATATTCAAAGCTCTCTCTACAGTTCATTATAACACATTCCTCTTACAAATCCCTCAGCCTTTTCATCTCTTAAATCTGCCTCCTTCTTTGTTTCTGCAGAATTTTTTGCCTCCACTCTTTTTCTGCTTTGTAGCCCATAAAGAAAAATGTTGATGTATTTGTTTTGGGGGGGCACTCAGGATTCATTTGAATATGACAGTATTAATATGCGTTCTTTAAATTCAGATTCTAAAATTCAAAGTGTTACTAAAGAAGTGTAAATTATAAGACAACATTCTTTCCACCTGGTAGTTTTAGTTTACATTGTAATATATATTGGAAGTTATACAATTCTTACTTTTTTTATTGTTTGTTTTTTAAGTTTAAGTTCAGTTTAAAAAAAAAACTGCATGCTGACTAACTTGTGATGTACTCAAAGGAAATCCTTTTAATATGCTAATAAATGAGTTAACTGACAGTATTGAGAAATCAACCCTAATATTGCTCGGTAAACAACTCAAATTTGAGAAATATTCGATATGAGAATATATTTTTAACCCTGCAAACTGGGTGGGGTTTATTGATGACTAACATGGCTCTGTTTTTCATCAATTACTAAATACCAAAAGTGTAACAAATTTGGATGAGTTACTTTTGTATTCAGTCATCCTTCTTACAATTGCAAAGCTGGTGTTGCTTAGAAACCCATATAAACACTCTGTGTCTTTTCAAGGGAGGAAATAAAAAAATTCTTGGCATAATTTTTAAACTGAGATAACTATAGAACTAGACCAAAAACACCTATATTTATTTAAAAATTCTAGTATGATTTACAAAATTCTTAGAGAAATAAAAAAATATTTTCATTATTTAAAAATTTGTTACATTTTTTTTCCAGTCAGCACTTACTGAGCATTTACTGCCTACACCATACTAAGAGCTTTATAGTCATGGATTTCTTTAGCCCTTGTGATAGTCCCACAAAGTTAATTTGTATCTGTCCCTCTCATAGTGAGGAGGGAAAAATTTGTTACATTTTTAAATTAGAAAATATGTATATGCTTACTCACTTTATTAGCAAATGAACCATATGTAGTTACTCATATTCCTCCGTAATTAGCTACATTGTATCTGAAACACTAATATTAAATGGTGAAAATTGTACGTTTAAGGTTTGCCCTGAATTTAGAATCTAGAGGAAGAGAACTAAAAGCTACTTGTCTTTATTTTCTAACAATACCTTCTGTCTTCAAAAGACCTAAAATAATTTATGGATAAACCTACTTTCAAGACAGTGCTCTTGCAAATGCATAACATAGAGTTTATGTTACTAAAGAAAAATCAGACAAATACCATATGATTTCACTCATATGTGGAATTTAAGAAACAAAACAAATGAGTAAAGGGAAAAGATGAGAGAGAGAGAAACTAAAAATGAGACTTAACTATAGAGAATGAACTAATGGTTACCAGAGGGAAGTGGGTGGGGGGATGAATAAAATAGGTGGTGGGGATTAAGGAGTGCACTTGTGATGAGCACTGAGTGATGTATAGAATTGTTGAAACACTGTATTGTATACCTGAAACTAATATAACACTGTATGTTAACTATACTAGAATTAAAATAAAATAAAAAATTATTTGTTTGCCTTAAAAAAATAAAGAAAATCAGACATACCAGCTACATAAAGTGGCTAGTCATGCCTAGTATGCGGCTATCCCAGATGCAGAGTCTGTATTAGAGCCTGAGAGATCTTGGGAAGGCTTCAGTGCTTTGAGGTTCCTAAGGATGCCTAGATCTGGTTCACACAGAAATCAGGTAATGTTAAAATCCAATGGAGGATACTGAGTGTTGCCAACTGTGCAGTCCTATAGAAAATTATTTAAAACTCAGCATGGAAAAGGGAATTCTGTTCACTGGGTAAAGACATGAGCTGTGATGCTTACCCTAGAAAACAGCCATCAATGTTTGTAACATTTTCAATGGCTCTGGGGTCTGGCAGTGGGACAATTAGATAATCAAATCCCAGTCTGTGTGGAGTTCAATAATATGGTTGCAGATTGTACAAGACCTACACTTCCTGTTCATGATCTATGAGGATGCCCTTGGGAAAGAACCCTTTGAGAAGGAACATTAATAAAATCAACAAGCTGATCAGATCTGCACTGTCCAGGTAAGAAACACAGCCACCTGGATATACCACTGTCCAGAGCATAGTAATTCATCTACAATTGAAAACAGGTCCAAAACACAAAGCCTCGTGAATCTAGCACATGAGACTAAGGAAGCCTGGCAAATACGTCCAGACAGACAGGTTCACAGTCAAGTAGAAAAGGGAATTTTAATGCATACAGCCAGGGGCACCAGACCTGTCTAATCCTGCCAAGTGGGCTACATAGGTCTCCTCTCCTATTGAGGATACTGTAGAGCACTGACTGTATTAGACACCTTTATGGTGAGTCACCTACAGTTGAATCTAGACCTTACAGTGTGAGTAAGAAAAACGGTGAAGTGATGGCTGAAGAGACCAGTCATGCTGCAGAGACTGAATCACACGGCTGTGGAAGGAAAGCAACAACCTTTGATATGGAAAAGTGAACGATTTAGACAGCAGTGGTCCAGGGGTAGAGAGAAGAAATAATTTCCCTCAGCTCTTATCCATAGAGCACGCACTTTCATGGCCACCACTTTCAACTTCACCACTGTAGAACATTATGAACTCTCAGAAATTTCCCAGAAGCTACTGACTTCAGGAGTGAACAGGGAGTAGAATAAGATTAACTTTCTGGACACTATTATGACTCTAGTTAGCCTAATTCTATTACGTTGGTAACTTGTGGTCTCCTCTGCTACTCAAAAGACAAAAACCCTTTTGCATGTTTCTCAGATTATAGCTGATTATTCTAAACTCTCTGGGCCAAGTGGGATTGAAAGTTGCAGTGCCCTGGACTCCCTGCTGGCCAAAGTGGGGTATGTATGATTGCCAACACTTCTTGCTGCACTGGGATTAATGACATATTTAACCGGCTTGACTATGGATGAGGAGCCTGGCTGAGGTCTATCCTCCAAAAAGTGCTGATTACCCAGTTGGAAGTCATATTTGATCTAATCCCCTACAAGGACAATTAAGTGAAGTGTCTGATGAAGTGGCTAATGCTCTTGAGATTTGTTATCTGAATATGGAAAGGTTGGGGGCAGGAGTTGTAGGGGAATGGCTCCATCATAATGCCCTGGAATCTGTGAATGTAACCTTACAGGCCACACAGGCAATGTTTTTAAATGCAGCTAATGTGCATCTTCCTAGAAAGTGTTGTGATTTTTTTGGAACACAGAAAATGAGAGGCTTAGGAGGAGCTGCTATGAGGCCATCCCCAACTCACCTCCCTATCCATGAGGAATGCTATCATGAAAAAGTTTCTCATAGCTTCAGAGGTTCTGATGAGCTAGCTATAAGGTTTCCTACCTTACCCTGCCTGACCCTCAACCCCTTAGGGTATAGTTGCAGTCTAGAACTGGCTCCTCAGTAATGGGATATCCCATTACTCATATTGCAGTCATCCAGCATCTTTTGTTTTCATGTTGTCCTTTTATTGTGTGGGACAAGGACCTCGGAATGTAGTACCTTTGACTTCTCCTCCCCTTGTTGTCTATGTTAGTAATAAACTGGATCTAAAATTAGCTCATCTTGGGACACCTGGGTGGCTCAGTCGGTTAAGCATCTGCCTTTGGCTCAGGTCATGAACCCAGAGTCCTGGGATAGAGCCATGTGTTGGGCTCTTTGCTCATTGGTGAGCTTCTCCCTCTGCCCCTCCCCCTGCTTGTGCTCTCTCTCTCTCTCTGTCAAGTAAATAAATAAAATCTTAAAAAAAAATAAAATAAAATATAAAATAAAAGTAGGTCATTTTATGTTTACCAGTCGATTTTGTCAGTCAGGTGTTGGCCTTGCCCTTATCTGTCTGCTGCATGCTTGAAAGAAATATAAACTATGGTATATTCATTCTGTTAAATACTATACAGAAGTAAAAATGAGTGAAGTATCAACATGGAAAGATTTATCAGACATGCTGCTAAGATTTAAAAAAAAGCAAGTATAACATGTTTATTTCAGCTTTATATTTTAAAAAACCTTACAAATGCATATACCTATGTAATGTATTTGTTAGTAAAAGTATATTTAAAAATAACCAAAAAAAAAAAATACATCGAATCTTTAACAGTTATCTCTGGGAGAAGACCAAAGGAGTAGGTAAGACGGTATTGTCACTATTTATTCTACATAAATATTATTTGAACTTTTCAGAACAAAGTATTCATGAATTACCTATTTAATTAAAAGAGATGATTAAAATGATTCCGAGTATATATTTATTGGTACCCATTAAAAATTAAGCTCTCTGTTGGGGGGCAGAGGTACAAAAATATAAAACATAAAAAAGAATGACCATTATGTGTTA
Organism: Neomonachus schauinslandi; assembly: GCF_002201575.2. Lineage (NCBI taxonomy): Eukaryota > Metazoa > Chordata > Mammalia > Carnivora > Phocidae > Neomonachus > Neomonachus schauinslandi. The sequence continues at coordinate 68,558,166 of NC_058411.1, read as the reverse complement.
AGTAAATAAACATTAGAATCCACACCTACCTCATCTAAATATCATCCTCTCTAAACTTCCTTAAGTTTGAATATAATAACAATATTAGCAATAACAGCACCAACATTTACTGAATATTTTATCATTGACAAGAACAATGATAAGGTATTTAAATGTACAAATTCATTCAAGACAGAAGAAGCATCCTTTCATTTGTTGGATCGGTATAGCAGCTAGAATAGTATTTCTTACACAAACCAATATCAAATCTAACTTTAAAAAAATCTGTTTACTCATTTCTCTATATTCAAAGCCCATTAAATGTGTGGAGATAATGCTTTCAGCCTTCTATTAAATATACTTATTGATCAAATTTGTTTTCATACCATGGTTAACTATTAAAACAGATCTCTAAAAAGTTAAATGGTAAGACTTCTAGGAGAAAACACAGACGGAACTTGACATTTGCAAAAGTTTCTTAAGACACAAAAAGCAATAAATATAAAAGACATTTATAAACTGAACTTTATGAAAATTAAAAGTTTCTGCTCCTTGAAGGGCACAAATAAGTAAATGAAAAGATAAGCCATAACGTGGAAGAATATATTCATGGGCAAAAGAATTGAATAGACAACTGACAAAAGAAAATATATCAAAGGTCAATGAGCACAAGAAAACCTACTAGGGAAGTGCAAATTAAGACCACAATGTGATATAACTATGTACAACTTATAATGGCTAAAATTTTAAAAGACTGACACTACCATGTACTGGTGAGGATATGGACCAACTGAAATGCTCATATATTGGCGGTAGGAATATAAAATGGCACAACCTCTTTAGAATACTGCCAGTTTCTTATGAAGTTTAATATTCCATACAACCCAGATATTTTATTCTTAAGTATTTACTCAAGAGAAATGAAAACATCTGTCTGCACAAAGACTTGAACTCAAATGTTCATAGCAATTTTATTCTAATAGTCAAAAACTGAAAGCAATTTAAATGTCCATCAACAGGTGAATGAAAAAAAAAACCCCACTACATATTCAGACAATAACTACTCCTCAACAATAAGAAGGAATAAATTATTTACGCATGCAATAGGAATGAATTTCAAAAATATTATGCAGAACAAAAGCAGACACAAGGCTACATAATGTAAGATTCAAGTTAAAACCCTAGCAAAGTCAAATAAATCTACAGTAACAGAAAATAGATCAGTGAGTATCAGTGGCAGGAGTGGGTGTAGGTGTGAGAGGGGTTGAGGCGGTGGGAAAGGGGAGGATGGTCTGGCAAGGGACACAATGACATTTTGGGCATGATGGAAATATACCATATTTTGACAGAGGTGGTAGTTACAAGGACTTATATTACTTATATAAATAAGGCACACAGGCAGAGACTTTTAAAACATGTCTTACAAGCCTTTCATATCTTTTGAGGCAGAAGATATTTCATTTTGATGTCCATATCTCATGTGTGTATAGGTATCTGCTGAGAAATTACTTCAAACAAATTTTAATATTATATTTAAACTCCCTCACTATAGAATTCTTTATTTCATTTTTCTAGATAAAGATTTACAAAAAATATTACTAAATAAAATATGATTTTTTTAGATCACCCTTCATGCTATACTGTTCAGAAATCTTAGGATGTCTATTTCTTTTCTCCTGGTTAACTACTGTATATACTGTTTGTAGTGGATAACTTTGGTTTCTAACAAAATATGTATGATTCAGACATTGATTTTCCTATTCTAACTTTTCACACTAGTGACAGCCTACCAACAATATAAGAAGCCTTTCAAATGAAATCAGAGCTACAGCTTCTGAAATAAAGATAAAGCAAACATTTTCTTCAACGCCAAATATACTTGGCAAAAGTTGAGTGCAGTTTTAACTTTTCTCTCATCTACTGTATGCAACCAGTAAGCAAGTCTTTGGTGATTCTATTCTATTAGCATTTTTCATCTATATTCTTTCCTTCCTTTCCCTCTCAACTTACATCACTATTTCAGGAAGCACTTGTTTCTTTTGTGGTAATGTAATGGCTAACCTGTTTGTAACCAACCACTGGCTTCAGCAAAGTCCTCCATGTTGCCAGTGGACTAATCTTTTAAAAACATGAATCTGTTGATGAAAAACCCAGAATTAACATTAACAGACTATAGGAAAAAGTACAAAATCAAGAATAATTTACAATATATATCCTAATTCCTATCCATTATTCCTTCCTGGCCAGACCTAAATTCTAGCTGTAATGATCTATTTGCAATTCTCTCAATCCTTCCTGTAGTCCCCTCTTTGTGGCCTTGGTTCCTGCTACCTGCGTTCTTGATGAAATCTTTATCAGAAGTTCTGTTTAAGTGTTAATTTCTTCTTTTTGATGTCTTTTGCTTCCTCCTAGCAAAATTAACTTTCTTCTCACTTCAGGATATGCTTCCTGAAATTAAGAATCCTATATTCTTTATTTTTGCATGTACAGAATCTAGCACAATGCTTAACACATAGTAAGAATGACTTTAAATGTTCCTTTAAAATCTTGGAAGAATGGACAACTCACTGGGAACCATGTAAATTTTCAAAATTGACTCCCAACAAAAATTAAATAACCAAAGAAACTTAGAAGTCTGTCAAAGAATTATAATCAAGTAAGCTCTGAGCTCAGATTGCTTTATGTGATCTTTCAAGCTTTAAATGATTTTCAAACTTTTTTCATGCTACTTCAAACAATTTTCATGCTATAAAAACTATTCTAGTCAATAGAGAAAAATAGAACACCTTTAAATTAATTTTATTAAGTAGCATAACCCTGATATTCCAAATGGAAAAGCAAGTCAGACACAAAACCAACCACACATAAAATGAATCACATTTATTAATATAAACATTTAAAAAATCATAAAGTACTGGTAAATTAGATCCAGCATTATTGAAAAACTGATATACTATAGTCAAATATACATTAATCCAGAAATGCAAGTGTGGGTTAATATTTGGCTGTACCTAAATATAACATGAATATGTCAAAAGAGCAGGGAGCGGGGAGATAATGAACAATGAACAAATTATTGTCCTATGTTAAAAAAATACCTATCCTAAACCAACAGAAAATATGATAACTAAAAGGCAAGTATCTTGGGCATTTGCATTAAAAATTGAAAGTAGCAATAAGACAGAAATAGAAATAAGAGGCATAAAGTTACTACTGTAAAACAGAAAGTTATGATTACTTATGATTTTAAGACTGTTCAGAAAATGAACTAAATGCAACCATTCTTAATGTAATAGTTCAATAAAATAGAAAAAAGCAAAATAGGATTGAAATTTAATAATTTTCCTATATGTGGCAGGCTGAATAATGGCCTCTCAAATAATATCCATATACTAATTCCTAGAACCTGTGAATGTTCTCTTACTTGCAGATGTAATTCAATTAAAGATCTTCAAATGGGGAGATTATCCTAGATTTTATCCAAGAGGGCTGTAAATATAAGCAAAAGGGTCCTTATATGGGGGGGTGGACAAGAAGGTCAAAGGAGGAAGTAGATGTGATGACAGAAGCCAAGACTTTATAGCGATTCAAGGAAGGGGTCACAAGCCAAGGAAAACAGGCAGCCTCCAGAAGCTAGAACAAGCAAAGAACGGGATTCTCCCCTACAGCCTCCAAAAGGAACCAGCCCTGTCAACACTTTAACTTTAGCCCAGTAAAACTGATTTTGGATTTTTGGCATCTAAAACTGTAAGAGAACAAATCTGTGTTGGTTTAAGAAACAAAATTTGTGGTAATTGTCACATGACCACAGAAAACTAATACACTAACTACAATAACAGTTGAAAGAAAGAAAGAGAAAGAAAGAAAAAGAAAACAGCAAATAGGAATGACTTTAAATTAAATAACTAAGAATGATCTTAAATGAAGTGTGTTGGACATCTACATAGAAAAAGCTTTCCTGAGACAGAAAAGAAAAAATAATATCAGTTCATATGTGAAATCCCAGATACTATACGACTATCTTGTGCAAATAAGTTAATAGTTTTTTCTTTGTTTGTTCATTTTGTTTTTAACCAGTTAATAGTTTTAACACAATTTCACTAACACAGAAAACAGGAATACCTTATTTGGAAAGGATATTTGGCAAAATGATTTTAAATTCATAAGTAAAAAGAAATGGAATAATATACTAGAGTAGTTGTTAAAATAAAGAATAGAATCAGGGAATTATTACCCTAGTAGATAACTCAAAATAAAAAGATACTACAAAGCATTGATGAGTAACATAAGAATTAATATAACAATGGACAAGAATAAATAACCCTTTCCCCCAAATCCCAGCAATACATAACAATTTAGCATGAAAACAGTATATGTGATTACTTATAATTTATATGGCTGGCATAGCTGGATTACTATTTAGAGAAATTACAGTGAGAACTTTTCCTCTCAAATATCTTAAAATAAATTCTATATAAATTAGAGAATCACAAAGTAAAAAATTAGATCAAACCATAAGTAATCATATATATTACCTCAGAATGAAGAAAGTTACTTTAAGTACAGACATGAAAAGGGAAAATATGATAGATTTGATCATAAAAAAAATACTTAATTTTGTATGTGAAAAACAGCATAATTATTTTACATAACTTTTTGGGGGGGGCACAGATGGGGAGGAATGGGCCAAGATTTTAAATGCACATAATTACTGGGAACCGGAAAACTGGGATGAAAAAGACACACCCATACACTACTACTAGGAGTGTAAACTTATTTAAATTTTCTTAAGTAAAATTTGGCACTGAATCTTTAGTTTTTTTTCTAATTTTTTAAAAAGATTTTATTTATTTATGGGGGATAGGGGCAGAGGGAGAAGAAGAAGCAGACTCCCCACTGAGCAGAAAGCCTGATTGGCGGGGGGGGGGGGGGGGGGGGGGGGGGGCCTGAATCCCAAGACCCTGAGATCATGACCTGAGCCAAAGGCAGATGTTTAACTGACTGAACCACCCAGGCGCCCCCTGAATCTTTAAATGTCTTAAAATACTGCATGTACTCCTATGACCCAGTAAATCCATTATTCTGTGTTTAATAATTTATAAGAGAATAATCATAAATGAACACAAAAACTTAAATACAAGACTATGTATTGTTATTTATATCAAAAAAGATTGAAACAAGTATAAGAGACTGATTAAATATATTATAACAAATGCCTAAGATGGACTATTCTACAGACCTTAAAAAAATTACACTTGTGAACAATGAAGAATATGTATCATCTAAATAATGCATAGGGTACAATATTAAGTGAAAAAAGATGAAAAGCTCTCTATATAGTATGATCTTTATTTTATAATTAGATGTGCAATAAGATTAGAAGAAAGCACAGAAACACACTTATAAGACCTATTTTTATCTTATTTTCCTTAATTCATGAAAATAAATGATAACTTTATATTCAGAAACATTTTAATTAGAATACAGGAAAATGGAATATCTCCAGATTGGAAAGTTTTTCTTTTCCTTCTAAGAGTAATGAAAAGGTCATATACAAAAAAAAAAAAAAAACTTCATTGATTTGACTCTGTGAAAATAGAAAATTCTTTATATAAAAAGCGCCATGAACAAGAATGAAGGCAATTGACAAAAGGAGGAAATCACACGCATATAGGACAAACACCTAATATACTTATATCATCCACATGACAATATATATTAATTACGTACTAATGCCCAACAATATTCTAGCCTCAGAGGGCACAGCAGTAAACGATTAAGAGTAGACACTTGCCCTCATGAATCTTTCATTCTCATTGGAAAGAACAGGTAATAAGTAAGTAAGGAATAACTTCAGACTAAGTTAAGTGGTAAGTGCTATGAAGACTAAAAAGCCTGGGGGGGGGGGGGGGAACAAACCCAACAGAGGCAGTAATGTGGCAGAATGTGAAAGGTGTGAGAAGGTATGTTATGTCAGGAACAGCTCCTCTAAGGATGTAACATTTGAGCTGAAACATGAATGACAAGACAGTCAACCGTGTGAAGACTGGCTGAAGAGGGATTCAGAAAATGGAGAATCACAAGTACAAATTCCATGAGGCAAGAAAGAGGTTAGCTTGTTTGAGAAATAGCTGAAGTGTCTAGAGCATAAGGGACATGGGTGAGACTAACATAAGATAAATTTAAAACTCTCAAGGCCAAATAAAGTTGGGATGTTTAGACCTCTATAGTTAATGTGACCTTTCAAATCAATAAGGAAAATAACATCTCAAAATAAACAAGGCTAGAAACAATTCACAATTGGAAAAACACAACCTGTTAATATACACATAAAATTTCAATCTAGCTAGTAAGAAAGATATAATTTTCTACCTTTCAAATTGACACGCCATCACAAATCATTATTTATATACAATGACAGTGAGGTGAAAAAATGATGAAACATTAATGTTATTTATGCTAGCAAAAAGTAAGGAAAATAGTCAAAAATAGAGTGTAATTTAAGCAAATTATGGTACATATTTACCATGGAAAAGTCTAAGTCCATTAAATTATATCTTCAAAAAATATTTCATGTTCAATTATGTCTGGTATTGTTGATTACAACATTTCTAATCCATTCACAAATTCTGTCTCCTCTAAAACATCCTCCCTGTCATTATTTCTACTGCCAAAAGCCCTAATCCTAGACACCATAATTTCTGGGACTACTGCAATAAACTTCCTAATAATTACTTCTCCTAGACCCTAACTCTTTTTCCCTGTTTATCTTCCACACAACAAGAAGAGTGATGTCCTCGGTGCTAATCATCATAAAACTCCAGTATCCAATGTGTTCACGTTGTAACTATAATACAATTCCAACTTCCTACCTTGGCCCACTTGATCTGGTCCCTGAATTATTTCAAAGACCTCACCTCCTGCCACACTCTCACCCACCTCCCCGCCCAACAACGTTCAACACACACAGCATTTCTTTTTGTTCTTTCAACATGCCAAACTCACTCAGATCCAAAGACCTTTGTCCTTGCTATTCCTGATGCTTGGAATGTGATTTTCTTCCTCCTAATCATTTAGAGTTCAACTCAATACCCATCTTTGATGTTTCCTCTCACTATCCTAGCTAAAGTATACTCCACCTCAACATTTCTTGTCATATGCATTTATTTCCTTCCCAGTACTTATGTTTATCTAAAATTATGTATTTATTCAGTGTTTCTCTGCCTCTTCAGCAACAAGAATAAAAGCTCCATAAGAGCAAAGACTTTCTGCATTCCCACATGTAGAACAGTGCCTAGCACATAGTATCACTAAAAAAACACTTACTAAATGAAGAGTAAAAATAACGGAATATTATACAAATAACAGAATGTTAATTATATTTAACTTACTAAGTGACATGCAAACCATGAATACCATATAATATATAGGGTATAAAAGCAACATATGCTATAATCAATATACATATAAATCTGGAAAATAGATAAAAAATCTATGTAGGCTTCAAATTTTATTTTTACATAGCAAAAATAAAATTAAACTGATTTGAAAATTTATCGTTTCAAAGGAATAATTGAGATATGAGAATATAAAAAGGTGAATTTATAAAATTTAAAGTTCTTATGTACACACGTGTATGTGTAACGATAGATGATAGATCTGGATAAAGGTATATATATATATATACACACACACACACATACTAAAAGAAATAGGAGAGGAATGAGGAAAAAAACAGGAACATATTGATCAAAATAATCAAAATTATAAACTGAAAATAGTATTTTTGAGAACACATTTAAAAGGTTATCTTATTTCTGTATAAGACTAACATTCACTCCAATAATTTTGCAAAACACTCTAAAAAATCAGAATAAGCATATATTCAAATTCAATAAAATCCGAAATGACAGCACCTTCATAGTGTAAATTTCCAGAAACCAGTGATTATCTTCAAAGACTACAATGAGAAGAGGCAAAAGGGAAAAATAAGTTCTCTAGCACAGGAAACACTAAAATAGCCTGTAACAGAGTTATTCCTCTTAGGAGGCCACTGTAGCCTCTCACTAGGATAAATCAGATCCACCTGTGGGACTAGTAGTTAGGTTGAAGACTTTTGCAAGATTGCAAAAGAAGCTTACTTCCCATTTGCATTATATACCTCTAAAAGAGCTACAAAGGGACTAATGTAAAAAGCGAAGTAACCAAGACTTTGGTTAAAATTACATTCTCAAGATGGCATATTACCATATCTTTTAAATGGGACCAGAGAGAAAAAAGACTGAACTTTGTACAGTTATAGCAAGAGCCTACAAACCATTATATATACTAGCATACTGCCAGGAAAATCTGTTTTCCACATAATTAGGACCAAGCCAAGTGTTCTTAATAGATTATTCAGAATTCACTTAAAGCACTTTTCCCGGTAGTGTTAACACTAATAGGAGTATCATCAAGTTGGACTAATGTGTGATTAATTTTAACTGTGGCATTGCTCTCTGTTTTAGCAATCCATTCAAAAATTTTAAGGCTTAAATACAAGGAATCAACTACTTCACAATTAATTGACTGAACCTAGAAAGGATTTACTGAGACTGTACTCCATGGAAAGCAGAAAGGTGAATAAAATGTGGTTCCCATCTTCAAGAAAAATTTCATATAAACAGAAAACAAATCTAGTACACGAATCTTGGCAAGTGATAATGAACTAGAGTTTATCAATGGATATAGAATGAAGTATACTGATTCCAGATACATATTAAAAGCAAAATAATTAAGATCTCGAAATAAATAGGATGACATTCAAATCAAAGGAGAGGAGAGAGTGGTATTATTTTGACCCTGGGTGAAAAGGTATATGGTGAAGTTCTAAGCAAGAATGATTGAATTGGGAGGCAGAATGAGAATTGAGAATTAAAGATTTATTTTGTTTTCAGACATGCTGAATCTGTCATAACCTGCAGCACAGGGGAAAAACGTGGAGCTAGAATTTCAGAGAGAAGCATAAAAAAGAAATATCAATTAATGACCAATTTCCATTGCTTAAAGATTTATGTATTTATTCCAGAGAGAAAGCGAGAGAGAGGGGCAGAGAGAGAATCTCAAGCAGACTCCCTGAGGCTGAGCAAAGAGCCTGATGCCCACACCGGGCTGAATCCCAGGACCCTGAGCCAAAATCACAAGTCAGCCATTTAACCAACTGAGCCACCCAGGTGTCCCTGGCCAATTTCCTTATTATGTGCATCTATATCTATAATATAAGGTATTTTGCATAGGAACACTACCTAGGTTTAAAAGTATAAAATGAAGAACTAGGTTTTAAAGGATTTTACTGTTTATAATATTTATTTATTTATTCTTAAAGATTTTATTTATTTATTTGACAGAGAGACACAGTGAGAGAGGGAACACAAGCAGGGGGAGGGGGAGAAGCAGGCTTCCCACGGAGCAGGGAGCCCGATGTGGGGCTCGATCCCAGGACCCTGGGATCATGGCCTGAGCCGAAGGCAGACGCTTAATGACTGAGCCACCCAGACGCCCCTATAATATTTTTTTTTAACATTTTACTTGACCCACTAAAAGAGGGTACAAAAAATAAAAAGTCCTATACAAAACCACAATTGAAAAATAGAAAAGCCACTTAACAGGAAAAGAAAATGGAATAGCAAATATTTAAAAGCGAGCTACATTTAAGATGGTATATTTTGAAAAACTGTATTTTTTAACATTAATTTTCCTATTTGATAACTGGTCCATACCAGATGCTTCCTGAAAATTCTCCTGGATTTTAAGTTTTCCCAAGTATGCTCACAAAAACTTAGAAAAATAGAACTTTGTTCTTCCTAATATCAAACTTCTGTCATATAGCAATATTCACCTTAAACTAAGTGAAAAATACAATAATAATTAATTTTACTAATTTGGTAAGGTAAATAGAGTATCTGAATAACTACAGTGGTTAGGGAGTGGGGTAACTAACAGGAATAAACCGTGTTTCTTGATACCTAAAACTGAGAATCAATCACTTGGCCATCTTTTATAGTTTGTTCCTTCTTATGAAAACATGCACAAAAATCTACTGGTAAAAGCAATATGACTTCAGACAAATAATCACACAGATTACAATTCCTGGCATCCATACTTCTTGAAATTCAACTAATTCTGAAATCTGCCATATTTACTTTTTTTTTTTTTTCAACCTGAACCTGCTTGGAATACCTGGCTATCCTTACTTACCATAGTTATATCCATCAACTGTAATAAAACAAGGAAGAAAAATAAAGAATGCAGGGAGAAACAGAGAAAATTGAGCCAAAAACAGAACTAAAACCTAAAATGAACATGTCTAAGAATAGGTAAAGAGCAATGCCACCAGGATGAAAAAAAAAATCAGAGGCATAAAATATAATTCTTGCCCCCCTCAAATACTTTTTGAAATATGGACAGGAATAATTAAGAATGTAAGTATTAATTATTCAACAATAATTTTACAAACTTCAATCTCAGTGTTTGGGGGATTTATTCATTTAGCAAATAATGCATGGAGCACATAATAGAGACTAGGTGGTAAGGGGTCACCAATAAGTCAGTGGCTGTCTCAAAAATGCTCACAATCTAGTAAGAGTGACAAATGTCTAGGTAATACAATAACAATTTACACAAAGTATTTGTGAGAACACAGTAGAGAGGTATTTATTCTAACTGCAAAGAGCAATAAAGACTTCACCTAAATTGGGCATCAAAGACTGGGAAGGATTCCACCATGAGGAAAAAGTATAAAGGACATTCCAAACTTACAGAATAGCCTAACACAGGCGTGGAAATACAGAAATGGATGAACATTCATAGAAATTTATAGAAATGCAAGCCGCCATTATGGCCTCAGTTTAGGTGGTGTTAACAGGATATTGAAATGGGAATTTTCTTGTTTTCTCTGTTTCAGTTAGGACCCAAAGCTGAGAACAACACGTTCCAAGGACTAGACACGTTCCAAGTACTAGAACTGAGGTAACAGATCATCTATGCAACATTTGGAAAAATGTGGCCAAAAATTGCTCAGGCATTGTTTGGTCCATATTCACATAAAAAAATAGAAGTATATATTGGAGGACAGGAGCTTATATTGTTTGAGGAAGAAATAAAGAGTGATTCACTCAGAGTTTGCCCTATGTCCTTTAGAATACAGGACATTTAAGGAATGACACAGGAACTGGACTTTGGCCTAAAAATAAACTAAAGGCAAGAGGTTAAGATGCCTTTAGTCTGGGACTATTACCTTAGAAATGGCCAACACTTCTGATTTTATGAAGTAAAGAATTATATTTTCCAATGGGACAGGTAAGAACTCCTGGGAAAGGAACTAGCATTGAACCATTTTTAAAGGAATTCTACAAAGACTGCAAAGGAAACAAGGTAATTCCAGAAGAAAGAGGTTCAAAGCAGTCTAGAAAGTCAGAAACTAAGGACAGTGTCAAAAGAAGACAAGCAAAGGAAGTATCAACTGCATCCAGGAATTACAACTGGGGAGTCTTTGATAAACTCAGAAAAGCAAAAGAACGTTAGATTTCCAACATACCCTTACTACCAATTAGTTCTCTATTTCTAACCTCAGACTTTGGAAGACCCAGGAGTAGTACAAGGAATAGGAGAAAAACTAAGGCAAAAAGAAATTAATACAAATGTCTACTACTTGACATGCCCCCACTCAGGCTTTTAAGCCTTCTTTGAACAAAGTTGACATAAGAAAAAAATTTCACATTGGGTGAGAGTTTGGAATTTTAATTTCTTAGCCTTTTTTTTAAAATTTACCTGAAAAGTAAGTGTGTTTTGAAATGCCAGGGAGTGAGCAAAGAAAGAATTAAAGGGAGAATGCAAAGAACAAGAGAGAGAGAAGAGGAAGAGGAAGAAGAGCAAGAGCAGAGAAGAGAAAAAAACACTTGAGCAGCATGTATCAAGGGGCAGAAAAGAAAATACTCAGGGTGGGATTTCAGGTACAGAGACAGGGAAGAATAAAGTAACTTTCCACTTGTACCCTAGTGAGTTCACCTCCTAATAAATGCATTAGGAGTGATAAATGGTGAGCAAAGTAGTCGATTATAAAAGGTCATAATTTTTTTAAAAAGATTTACTTATTTTAGAGAGAGAGTGGGGGGAGGGACGGAGGGAGAGAGAGAATCTCAAGCAGACTCCCCACTGAGTGCTGAGCCCCATGTAGGGCTCCATCTCACTGCCCTGGGATCATGACCTGAGCCGAAATCGGGAGTCTGATCCTTAACTGACTAAGCCATAATTTTGATGTGATTATTGTGGAGTTTAAAATCTTTTCTATAAATATAGAAGAATTAAAGATATTTTTTAGGGAGTACAAATCATATGTTGTGAATTTGTTTAGGGGGACCTTAACATCTATTTGTAAAATGTTCACTGTTTCCTCCTGAGTTGCAGAAACTCTGTTAAGTACTGGGTAAAAGAAGTTGAAGGCAGACTCCACTCTCAACAAGTTTACAAAGGAAACAGGCACAAAGGCAGTTACAATACATGAGATATCTGCTAGAACAGGAATAAGCAAAGCCTATAGGACCATATAGAAGTGTCATCTAACAGAAGTATAAGGGATAAAGGAGGAGTAAGAAACATTTTAGTTAAGGAGAAATCTAAAAAGTGAGACCTGAAGGATGAGGTTGAATTATACAGATGATAGCGACCTATGGATAAAGGGGTGTGTGAGTGGTTGGAAAGACTGATGCAGGCAGGCAAAGGCCCAAAGGAAGCGTGATATATTCTGGGAATGGCAAAGCGTTGAGTATCACTTAATCAGTACAGGCAGTTTGCAAGGAAAGAAATGAGGTTGAGGACATAAGTGAGGAGCCAGATCACATGTGCAGAATTTAGATTTTTATCATAAGATAAAAATGAGGTCCACTGAGGTTTTAGTAACACTCATTTTTTATATCCTGCATATCGGGCATATGCAAAGCACTCTTTCACATATGTTTTATTGGTTTTCCTCACAACAACCCTGTGAGGTAGGTGTAATGATTCCTTATTAACAGATTTAAAAAAACCCTTACAGCTGTTAAGCAATTTATACCTTATTAAATAGCTACAAAGTGGCAGTCAGGATTCCAGGCCATGCTTCAGAAAATATGTTAGGAACATTACACACACACACACACACACTCACTTTACCTACACACATAGAAATTTCAGAGTTAAAGGCAAATTTTAAGTAATAAATGTTTGTTAACTTAGTATTAAAGATAAAGAGATTTGTGGCATAAGTAGTCCTTTATACACACTTACACTTAAAATTTTAAACTAATTTTATATAGGAAATATCTGCAGAATTCATAAAAAAATGGCAAGAATTAGTTCATATATAAAACAAGAATAACAAACATTGAGGTAATTACATGAATATCTCATCTTCATATAACTGGCCTGAGGTTATTTGAAAAAAAACTTCACATTTATTTAAATTCAAACTGCAAATATTGTTCTATGGATATAAATTATGTTTTGGATGATAGAAAATAACATCTGAATACTAAAGTTTATTAAATAAAGTAACTCGAATATTAACCATTTAGTATAAAAAGAATTGTCCACCTAATGTTAAATTGCAAAATCATCTCCCCATTATTCACAATAAAACATATGAAAGTGTTTCATTTCCCTATCACATGATAAGAATCTGTTCAGACAAATCTGACAAGACAAATAGTTTTTAAGAAATCTGTTTGGGATGAATATAGAAATATGCCCCAAATTGAAAAGATAAGAGTGTATATTTTATAAAACTAAGAAGAGTAATTGAAAATTTTAAAATATGGATTGAAAGTCTATATGAAAATGTATGTTCTTTAAAATAGTTTAAATTAAGTAAAATCTACCCCTAAAATACATTCCCTTATATTTTATTTTCTCATCAATTTCACTATTTCTTCAGTTGGTGCTACATTTCTTTTTAAAGTCTCCAACTGAAAGCTAGATGTTGCCAGAACATTACTGCTAGAGGACTAAGTACACACTATTAAGTACTAAAAATTCATTTTATCTATGTATTTGTTTCATTTTTCCTATTTCAGACAGAAGATTATACTAGGGGAAGATGAAAAAATACAGATTTCAGATTTAATTACTCTTGATCTAGTATTTCTGAATTCCAAAATTATTAAATGAATATAAATTATATAATAAGCCCAACCACAATTCTGGTCCTCCAGAATAAGATGGAGAGCCCTCCCTGAGAATACAACCAAATAGAGATATTAAGTATCTATAAGATACTTTATGCAATGAAGATAATTTCTAAATAAACTAAAGAAATGCTCCAAATATACAGTTTAAATGACATACCAACATTTTCCTTTATTTTTGACTATACAAGTAGTACATGTTCATTAAATTCATATAATACACAAGTATACTCAATAAAAATGAAGTTTCCATCTAATTCCTTTTTCCAAATAACATACGTTGGAAGTATATTAAATATAAGATTCATATGGTTAAAAATTGAATCTATAAGTTGTTAAACTTACATCACCCACAAAAGGTCTAATATGTAACAATTCTGTATAACTGAAAAATATATACTCAGATATGCACAACAGGTATGTTTTGCACTTTTTCATCAAAACAGTATATAAAGCATATGGTCTATTCTGTCAAATATAATAACTTCAGTTAATAAGATAGATGGATTAAGCAATACTTACAATTACACTGTTTGTAGAAAATGCAAAAGAACCAATTATAGCAAATCAAATATTACATATACTGATAAAATACCTTCTTGCTAGATATACATAAGTAGATTATGTCTAAACTATAGTCTTTAAAATATCAAAGTTTACTTCTTCAGTGCTTTAACTGCTGAATGGAGTATCGAGTCTAAGTAAGGAGGAAAATCTCATTAAAAAGTTAGATTTTGGTAATATTTAACTGTATTCCACTTTGAATGTAAATAAAGCCTAGTTTTTAAAAAATTTATCAGATGAATAGGATATTGAGAATTTTATTTATTCTCAAAAAAATTTATTTCAAAACAGTAGGGTAACTCCACTATAAAATTAGAGATAGTTAAAAATCTTGGTAGGAAATCAGACCTCTTCTTTTGACTCTAAAATACCATCACTCGGCATTTAATTAACACAAGTAATATTCTAACCAGAACAAAGTTACTTGCACCAAAATATCTTTTACATAATGTAAGGTACAATTCTGAATACACAGAATTCTGCCTCTGAGTTAAACAGAAAACACATAAAGAAAGGGTCTGTAGAAATAATTTCTTCCACCCACCTCATTTTACAAGTAAGTAAACTGTGGCCCAGAGAGGCTTTTATCTGCTTTCACTGAGAATCTATAGGCATAGAGATGTACACAAATATCATTCAAATTATGATATAATTTAAAGTTACCTAAAACAAATGACACTGTATTCATATAATTAAGACTGTGAAGACTAGGAGATCCTAATTTCTTGCCATAGAAATGTCTACAGATGCACACACACACACACACACACACACACAAAAGGATAGTGAGTCATACTATTGACTAGAAAAGCAAAACAATGAAATATAACAATCCATATAATATTGTTTAACAATAGACAACAGCAGTTTCTAATGTTATTTTCCTATTCTGTAAGGCATAAACATGCCAAACTGTTACTAAAGATAGCACTCTATAAAATGCTTTTACAAAGGGAAAAAGAAAATCATTAAAAAATGAAATGGGAGAGAAGACTAAAATATATTAAGTGAAAGTTCAAATATTTACTGTTTCTTCTCTCCCAAGTTTTGTTTCAATATGTTTAAAAAAATTCTTTTCTTTAGTGCTTCTAAAACAAAGAATCAAAACCAGGTTCATTATAAATTGGTTTTGTTGCAAAGCTTTCACCCAAGAATGAAAGTATTAAGGCTAAGACATAAAACACTGTAAGCAAAGCTAATTAGGATGTTCCTATTGAATTTTAAGTTGATTTGCTACTTTAAGAACACAGCTTTAAAATCTTAGATAATACTGGTTTGATTATTTGAAAGTATTTAAAAATAAACTGATTATTTTAAGCTTCATTAAAAGTGAAGTATTTATAAAAGCACTTTAGTTTCATATGCTTTTAAAATAAAATATTGCCAAGGAGTGCATCCATTTGTTTGTTATTCAATTCAGTACCAATCACAAATTAGATGATCTTAAAATAAAATTTAGAGCCAGGGAGAGCAGCACTAAGTTTAACTGACCTCAATACATTTTTTAAATGATGCTTCCCAGTTATTTGTTATTCTCTTATTGGGTTTTCCAGTCTAGGACGGATACACAAGAAACTTACAGTCTATGTAGTACTCCTAGTCAGTTTCACTCTGCAGATGGCACAGTGGAGAAATACCTTCTGTACAGGACCATGTACAATTTCTTCTGCAGCTGTCAGCACCTAGGGGAAAGGGCGCTGTTAAACAGTTGCTGCGTTCCACCTCAGAAGTGGCTGCAATTCGGTGGTGGGTGAAGTGACTCCTGTACATATATACAGGGATGAAAAGTACTATAGAAAATGAAAATATTTAACAACAAAAGTGGCTGTCCAAAAACTGTGCCACAGCAAAACAGAATACATCATTCAGTCACAAGAGCCCTACACAGATGGGCTACCATTCATTTAAAAATTCGATGCTAAGAATGATTGAAGAAAAAAGTAGAAATACAGTGTTCAATTCACAATGTAACTATAAGTCAGTGTTAAAACACATACGTTGAAAAATTAACCCCAAACATTGTCTACTGATTTATAACATTATTTCTACAGTAATTTACCTAATAAAACCAGGCAAATATATACAATAAGATTCTTCACTATGGTCAGCTAATTTAATGTTTTTTTTTAGATGACGATTCAAAGGGGGAAAAAACAATATAGGTGAGGTATCAGAACTGAAGCATAAGTGACATGAAATATCTTAAAAATGTAAGGAAACCCATTCTGAAATTCTGAATTACTTTATATAAAAAAAATTTTATGAAATAACTAGTCTTCCAACAACTAGCAATGGTTAAATTTATTTTTCATATACTGGAGCCTTAAAAGTGAACTCATACAAAATGACACCTTTTCTTCTCCAGAGTCACACAGAGTTATAATCTAAACACAGTCTTCATCCTTAACCCATATATTAATGAGTTAACTAAGTAGACAATAACTTGAATTCATTAATACAGAAAAATATTACCATCTTACTTTTACTACAACACCCTTTGTACATAATTTGTATTTGATGGAATTAGAAGATCAAATTAAAAAATTATTCTCTGAGAAATATCACTGAATCAATCACAAGGCTGGAAGGCACTATCTTTCTAATTTTTTTTTTATCTTGAGGCTCAGCTATTATGTTTATACTATTCCAAAGAAGTAACAGTTTACATTACTTCAAAATATTCACATTTAGATTCCTGAAACAGATTGAGGGTGCTTTGAAGCAAAGCCCAACAAATCTGACAATTAAAAAGCATCCCATCCATCAAACTTCTGAATCTCACTTGCCATAACAGAATTTATGTATTTATTTTAGCATATACTCAGTAGAGTTAGAGATAGTTGACAATTTCCTTTCAGCTTCCTTAAATTCTTTCTAGAATAAGGCATAGTGTAAATAAATATTACTTCCCTTAAGTGACAAGCAGTAGTAGAGGAAGAAAAAAGTATAGCATCTGTCAGTCTCTTTATTAAAAGAAGACATAGATCAGAGATTCCTAATCCAGAGTGCAAGTACGGGATTTAGGTAATCTAGGAATTCTGCAAAACTGCATGCTAAAATAAAGACGTCTTATATGGGTCCACAGGCACATTTTTCTAGGGCAAGTGGGCCATAAACTTTTGTGAGGTTCTCAAAAGGTTCTGTGACTTCCCTCCAAAATTTAAGAACTACTGATAAGTGAAATGAAGACACCCAACTGAGTAGGCAGCAGTAATCATTTAAATTAAATGTCTAACTCTGAGCAGCTGTTTCTTCTTTTGTACTATGAGTAACAGATACAGGGATATTTCAACAACTAAATGAAATAATCCACATAAATACATGGTATAAAACCTGACCTATTATTATCAGTAATAGTAATAATTGTTCAAAAAAGCTATCTCAAACAACTAAAACTTCCTTATAGGGTCCCCTCTTTGTTTATTGCTACGTAACTTCATATTAGTTTTATTTAGCTGTGTCTTCTACTTTTATTTAGCTCTATCTTCTAAAAGAGACCAATATCATAAGCTATATATTTCTATATTATTTTAGATACAAAAATGCTAAATACAAGTTTTGGAACACTGCTATGTATTCCTATAGTCTACATTTCCCACAAAGTCACACTGGTCCCTTCTATGACTTTGTACTTACTTTGAACAGGCTCAGATAAGGAAAACATTTAGCTCCAATTGTTTATATGAAATAATTTCATTTCCTTTATCAGTCTCTCCTCTCATTCTCACAATATACAAACGGGGCGCCTGGTGGCTTAGTCGGTTAAGTATCTGCCTTCAGCTCAGGTCATGATCCCAGAGTCCTGGGATAGAGCCCTGCATAGGGTTCCTTGCTCAGTGGGGAGCCTGCTTCTCCCTCTGCCTGCTGCTCCCCCAGCTTTGCTCTCTCTCTTGCTCTCTCTGTCAAATAAATAAATAAAATATTAAAACAAAAAACAAAAAAAACTAAATCTGACGAACCTATCAAGGGATCACATTTTCTGAAGAGGTTCTACAAGTAATACTCTCACTTTCATAAATCATTTTCCCTATTCCTTTCAGTGTGTCTTTCTGAGGGTAAATGATTCAATATACATTCATACATGTATATCCTTTAAAAAGAATCTGTGAGTTATGACATCTGTAGGTTATCCATACCCTTAAAATAAATTCACAATATTATAAAGAGCATTACAAAATAGTGTTTATGGTGCTCTTCAAGATTGTGGCAACTTTTAAATACTCATCAAAAATGACAAATGAACTTTTACCACGAATTAAAGATTCTCAGTGAAGAAATTGAAAGGTTTGCTTATGTATTTACAAATTAGCAGGATACAATGCAACTAAGTAGTTAGTTCCCAATCATTTCAAATGGAAAAAACCTTTTCTAGAGTCTTCTCACATAGGAGTTAGATTTTATGTATTCACACACTAATAAAATATATAGCAGTAAGACAAAAAGGAAAAAGCCTTTAAATAAAGGTATAGGAGTAAGAGAGAAGCATATTAAAGCATTCAGGGCAACACAAAGAATAGGAGTAGAATATACAGTATATGTAGAGATCAGTGAGAAGGACAATAGGCACAGGCCCAATTAGGCTAAAGAATTTTAGAATATTTTATTCCAAAGGGTGGCATCTTCAGAAGCATTTTACAAAAATCACGCTAGCAGCAGCATGGAAGATGAACTGAGGTATAGATGGTTCAACTGGGATGACAACAATGGGAATATATAATTAGGAATAACAAAAATATATATATATATATAAAACAAAAGTGTGCTACTATGTAAAAACACTGGAAGAGTAAAAATTGGAGGATAAGTCCAAGCTATTTCTTAAGTTTGAGTATAGAAACTAGCATTCCTTCATTCCTTTATTCACTCAACAAAAAAAATTGTCTACTAGGAGTCAGGTTCTATTTAAGACAGTAAGTAAAGCACTGAACAAAGGAGTCAATAACTTGCCCTTTCAAAGATTACTTGCTAATGAAGGAGACAGATGATAAATAAACTATTAGATTATAATAAAATGTATGGAAATGCTTCAGGTATAAACCAAAAAAAAAAAAAACAAAAACAAAACCAAGTAATAGGAACAGACTGACAAACTATTTTAACAGAGTAGTCAGAGATAACCTAAGGAAGCAGCATTATGTGAACAAAGAATGAAATGACATGAGTCCACAGACTGTCTGGGATAAGAACACTACACAGAAAAGAACAATTAGAGCAAAGTTCTGAGACAGGAACAAGTGATCAAAATTTTAACCTGTGTCAGATCATATAGAACCTTGTAGGCCATACATAAGGCCTTTGGACTGTTAGGAGGAAAAAAAAAAAGCTCTTACAGAAAGTGACTGTAGTATTTTGACTGGGGGAGTGATAGAACCTGTTTAATCTTTTTTTTTTTTTTTAAGATTTTATTCATTTATTTGAGAGAGAGAGAGCACATGAGAAGGGGGAGGGTCACAGGGAGAAGCAGACTCCCCGCCGAGCGGGGAGCCCGATGCGGGACTCAATCCCGGGACTCCAGGATCATGACCTGAGCCGAAGGCAGTCGCTTAACCAACTGAGCCACCCAGGCGCCCAGAACCTGTTTAATCTTTTGTAAGGATCATAGGAGCTGCAGTGGTGGAACTGATGGTAGCCCGCAAGAATGGAAATGCACAGTGCCCTCTTATCCACAGTTTCACTTTCTGCAGTTTCAAGTACCCTTGGTCAACTGCTGTCCAGAAGCATATGATCCTTCTTCCAACATATCAGAAAGTTAACAGGAGCCTAACGCTACATCACGATGCCTGTCACTAACCTTATCTCGTCACAGAGGTGTTTTATCATCTCACATCACAAGAGGGTTGAGCTCAGTACAATAAAATATTTTGAGACAGACCACATTCACATAATTTTTATTACAGTACACCATTTTAATTGCGCAATTTTATTATTAGTTATTGTTGTTAATCTCTTACTGTGTCTAATTTCTAAATTAAACCTTGTCATAGCTGTGTATGTATAGGAAAAAGCAGTATACATAGGGTTCAGTTACTATCTGCGGTTGCAGGCATCCACTAGGGGTCATGGAAGATATTCTCCTTGTTGGTACTACTGTACTAGCAAGACTATGGTAAAATTTACATAACAATATGAGGTGGGATTGGTAATTAGAACTCAAGACTAAGTACAAAAAAATCATCAATCACATACTTAACATTCAGAACTCAGACCAAACATGTGAGAACCAACTACTCCTCCATAACTGAAACGTTTACTTTCCTCAGTTCCTTTTTACCCCAGAACCGCCTACCCTTGTCTCATTTTGAGTGAGTCAACCAACTTGAGAGTTTGCTTCACTGTCTGAATGTAGCTGGACTGCGTTGTTGTCAAAAAATCCAAATCTAGTAAGAGGAGGTCCAAAAGACTGGCAAGAGGGAAGACTTCTGCTTGCATTTACACTTGCTTACCATCCCATGCCCACTCCCTTTCCCCAGGTTTATTTGAGGAGAGGGGAGAGAAAAACCCTCAAATTTGGAAAGCAGGGTAGAGCAAACCAGAGTCACTATCTGTAATAGCAAAGAGTGTCATGACTGTGAAAGTAGCTGAGCTTGAGCCTCCAGACAATGGGGATCCCAGCAGACAGAAGCTGTGAGTACACTGGAGATGTAGAAACTGAGAAAGAGTAGAAGACAAGCCAGAACTGGATAGTGTGACGCTCCAAAGATATCTTACCCCCAAAGCAAGTTTTACACATGTGCTGCATCAGAAAGCGAGGCTTTGTCTCTTTTTCCCCATAGAAGGCATACGGTCTAGTCAGTGTTCAGCAGAGGGGCAGAAATAGAAAAATAGAAAAACAAAAGTTCTCCCCTTTCCATCTCTCTCCTCTAGTATCAGAACCCAGGAGGATAAAAAGGAATTTAAATGAAAAAGCAGATTACTCTCCACTCACTGGAGTGAACAGACTGAATGACTAGATATAACTCTTTCTATACTCCAATCTCCCAGAAAAGCCTAAGTGGCACTGAGTAGAAGGGGGGAAAAGCTGAGTTTTAAACTGGGCTATGAGGTTAAAATTCAAACTAGTCAGATGAAACTGACTTCAGCAGATTAAAGTCAGATTAAACTGATTTTCTAAAGTGTCCAAAAAGCTATGACATTTTCTTGAGATGAGTAAAGAAACAAAGTGACTTGACCAATCATAAACAAAGGTGCTACTGGAGAAAAATCAAACAGTTCCATGTTTCCATCCCCACTTAATTCTCCATCTCAATTCATATTGTATTATGAAATGCTTAGCACCAATGAGCTAGTAAGTGATTTTGACTTTTTAGTTCTCTAAAATATCTGCCAATATCAGGCTAAATGACTGCATTATCAGTCCTACTTCTTATTCTTAAGAACACCTGGTAATGACATAACTATAGGCATTTTATAAGGACTTCCTTAGATTTTCCCCTTATATAAAAGTTAAATACTTCGAACATTTATAAATAATTTTAGATCTTATTACAAAAACTAACAAATACTAGGTTGTATAGAAGCTAAAAAGTAAACTCTCCTAAATAAGACCCCAAATTTAAAAGCTTGGAGAACAAAAAGGCTCTAGTGAAGGAAAAAGCAAAAAACAAAAGAAAAAAAACAAATTAGAATGTTTATTGTTGTAAAGGAATGCTTTCAACATTCACAGTGGAGTAATCTAAAACACAAGTTTAGAGAATATTCTGTTCTGACTCATAGCTTAATAACTTAGGACTTCCCCTCAAACTGAATCATGTTCTTTCCAGTCATTTAGTATTTAATATATAATGGGAATTCCCTAAAAACTCAGATATATCCTTTAAAATTAAGGAGTATGAGCATTTTACATGACTAAATTATACATAACCTCATCTCTGTTTAAATTTCACATTTTTAGAGAATTCAGGATCCTATTACATTGATGTTATTTTATAACACTTTATGTAAAGTTCCCATTTATTTTATAGTCATTCATCATCCTAAATTATGCCATGTATATTCAACATATATTTTATCAGTCAGTCCTTCTCAGAGATACAACATAATGAAAAGAAAATAATGTGAGTCAAAATTACAAAACTAAGTTGTATATTTGTACCTTTTTTCTAGTTTATTTTTTAACAGGATATAAGAATAAATATTGTTATAAATTAAATTGCAAAGTAAGGAAAATCATATAAACTCAAGTCATCCAAACTCACACGTTAATTCACTGTTAGTAAATATTAGCCAGACTGTCAACACAATATTAAGGGGGAAGAACATAGTTGGAAGACTGATACTACCTAACTTCAAGACTTACTAAAAAGCCACAGTAATCAGGACCGTGTGGTCAAAGAAGAAAAAGAAAAAAAAAAAAAAAAAAAAAAAAAAAAAAAAAGAACAAATGGATCAATGGAAGAGAACAGAAATAAATGCAAACAAATATAATCAACTGATCTTTGACAAAGGAGAAAACAAAATTCAATGAAGAAAGGATAACATTTTCAACAAAGGATGCTGGCACACCTGGACACACACAGGCAAAAAAAAGATTCTGGATGTAGATAATAAAACTTTCATAAAATTAGCTCAAAGTGAATCAAGACAAAGCAATAAAACTCCTAGAATATAACATAGGAGAAAATCTTGGTGACTTTGGGATTGACAATGACTTTTTAGATACAACACCAAAACCATAATCCATAGAAGAAAAAAACTAAATTGGAATTCATTAAAAACTTCTTCTCTGCAAAAAAAAACCAGTTAACAGAATTAAAAAACAAGCCACAGGTGGGAAGGGAGTGTGCAAAACACACATCCAAATATACAAAAAAACAAATATACAAAGAACTTTTAAAATCCACCAATGAGTAAACAACAAAAAAATGGGCAAAAGATCTTAACAGATATCTCACCAAAGATATCTTACATATGGCATGTAAGCATATGAAAAGATGTTAAACATCGGATGTATATTAGCTTGTTAGGGCTGCCATAACAATGTACCAGAAACCGGATGGCTTAAGCAATAGAAATTAATTGTCTCATAATTTTGGAGGCTAGAAGTCCAAAATCAAGGTGTTAGCAGGATTAGTTCCTTCTAAGGGCTGTGAGGGAAGGATCAGATTCCAGGCCTCTTTTATAGATGGCAGTCTTCATATTTCCATGGAATTCTTCCTTTATGCTTATCTCTGCATCCAAATTTTCCCTTTTTATAAGGACACCAGACATACTGGATTAGGACCCACGGCAATAACTTCACTTTAACTTTATTAATTCTGTGAAGACCCTATCTCCAAATAAGATCACATTTCAAGGTACTGGGGTTCAGGACTTCAAAATATGAATTTGGGTTGGGGGACATAATTCAGCTCAGAACAGTATGTCATTAGGGAATTACAAATTAAAAAAAACAATGAGATACTACTACACACCTATTAGAATGGCTAAAATCCGAAACACAGATATCAGCAAATGCTAACAAGGATGTAGAGCAACAGAAATTCTTATTCATTGCTAGTGGAATGAAAAGTGGTTCAGTCATTTTGGAAAACATTTGGCAGTTTCTTTCAAACTAAACATACTCTTAGCACATGAGCTAGCAATCACACTCTTTGGTATTTACACAAATGGGTTAAAAACTCAGGTCCACACAAAAATCTACACACAAATATTTATAGCAGCTTTCTTCATAATTGCCAAAGCTTAGAAGCAACCAAGATGTTCTTCAACAGGTGAATGAATTAACAAACTGTGGTATATCCATATTACAGAACATAATTCAGTGATATAAAGAAATGAGCTATCATAGCATCAAAAGACATAAAAAAAAATCTTAAATGCATATTGCAAAATGAAAAAAAGCCAATCTGTATGATTTCAAATATATGACATTCTGGAAAAGGCAAAACTATAAAAGCCAGTAAAACAATCAGTGATTGCCAGAAATGCATGGGGAGGGAGGGATGAATAGGTGGAACACAGAGGGTATTTAGGACAGTTAAATTGTTCTGTATGATACTGTAATAGTGGATACATATCACTATACATTTGTAAAAACACAAAGTGAATTCTAATGAAAACTATGGACTTCAGTTACTAATGTATCAATACTGGTACATAAATTGTAACAACTGTATCCCATTAATGTAAGCTGTTAATAATAGGAGAAACAGTATTCTGGGGGTACAGGAAAGGTAGGGGCAAAGAAGGGTAAATGGCAACTCCTTGGACTTTCTACTCAATATTCTGCAAACCTAAAACTGCTCTAAAATATGAAGTCTGATAATTAAAAAAAGAAAAGTGGCTGTTATATTAAGACGATTTAGAAGTGAAAGGTTTAGGATAATTACATGGAAATAGAAATAGGCCTAAAAATCTATCATGCAAATGATGACAATATTATTTTTTCAGCAATTGTCATGAAAGTAAATTATGCAAGAGATACATTATATCTAATTTTAAAATATGTGACGAGTGCAATGCAGGTAGAGAAACAATGGTAACATTGTTATGATGGCTGATATGCAAATGAGCTTATCAAGGTAAAACTTTTTTGTTCCTCATTTTTCCACTGACATTCTTTTGTAAGGCTATTTTTTTATAGTCTTACCAAAAAAACATTCTCATTCTGAAGCTTCTTTTTCAAGTTACTGCACTTGAAATGAAGCACAGTGAAGGAGCATAATAAGCATTTCATGTATTTAAAGTAAGAAATAAATTTAAACATACGGCTAACCAAACTTGCTTTCATCACATGCAAGTAACATTTCCAGTTTGTAGGATCTCCGCACATATTAAGCTATATGTTTATAAAGGTAACTTATGCCACAAAACTCAATAGAATTGTAATCTATATATAGGAAAGCTGTATCTGGGAAACAAGGTTTAAATAGGCCAAGACATTTTGTTAGATTTAATGTGCTATTTTAATTTCAGAAACCCAGATAATGCCATGGATATAACAGTATCAAGAGTTTGAGGTTATATTTTTAAAAATATCCATGCTATACTTACTTTAATCATTCTAAAATTTCCTAGCTTACCTGATGATACGAGGATGAAACTAGGTGATATTGTCTCAGCAAATTGAAATAGAAAACTTCTGACTAAAAGAATGCAAGAATAAGTTTTTCCTCCCTGCCTACATATTTCACGTCTTACTTGGACACAAGAGAAAATTTATATGGACAAGGGAATTTTAAATTAACTGTGACATGAATTTTCACCAAGAGGGAATTAGTTCTCTACCCTTTAATTTTTTTTTTAAAAAGTTATTTTTCTAAAGTGTATAGATCTGTAGATCTATCTATACCTCTATGCAATCATTATTCTATTTATTTTTAAATACTCTTCAGTAACATATGACTCTAATGCATCTTTCATAAAATGAGAAATAACCATCAAGTTTAGGAAAATATAAAATATGCTGGTAGCTGTATTAAAGAGAATAATTAGATAAAATTTGGTTTGGATCCAACAATGTGGAATTAATCTTACTCTCATCATTTATTAAATACTCTACTGGTTCCCATAATTCTGGGAAGGATACTGAATACCCATTTTTAAAAATATGGGATAACTATAAATTTTAATACCATTTTTATATGATGTAAACAGGTTTAGATTTGAGGCTGTCTTATTATCAATTGCTATTGACATTTCCAAATCTAAAAATCCATGAATGATATTCAAGAGAGATCATATACCAAATGTATACTTTATAGTCATACTAAAAAGGAATATACACTTTATCATGACTCTAAGACCATCCCCTAATTTAAAGATGCCAAAAATGTACATGAATCTCTCAGAACTCCTTATATGTCTATAATGTGTTTTATCATATTTAATAATACATGTCCTTAAATAATAATGTCCTCAAATAAAAAAGAATGAATATTAGTTTCCTTTATCACAAAGTTATAGGAATATAATATTGAAATCATTCATTGTGATAATTAGTAAAACTTTATTGAAGAATAAATTTGTTATCTATGCCAGATAAAGACACAGCACAGAGACTATCAACAAAGTGATAATCTATAACTTCCTGAGGTTTTTGGAGATAAAAATCAAGCAATAGCAGTATTTACCCAATTCATAGAAAAATGAGAATAAGGGATAAAATTGCCTCATTTTGAGATTTTATCTAATTTTTAGTACTTGGTAACTCTCTGCTAGTTGCCTATCCTAGAATATTCTATTAGTATAACATGGTAGTTATGAGAAACCTTTGGGGCAGACTGTGAGCAAATCCCATCTCTGCCTCTAGTTTTACAGGCAAAATATATATAAATATATTTGCACATGTATGTATATATTTACATATGTATACACACCTTTCAAGTATATATGTATATATTAAGTAATATAATTAATGGGTCTCTATATATTTATGGATATGTATATATGCACACACACACACATAAACTTATATATGTTCCATACATACATATATGCTTTGGGCAAATCACTTTATCTCACAGGATTACTATATGAACTAATTCAGTTGATACACAGAAAGCATGCAGTTATAACTGTCCCTGGCTCGCAGTAAGTTCATATAATTATTAGCTATTATTTATTATCATTGCTGCTGCTCTACTAATGTTAAGTTTAATATCCCAGTGTTCCCAATGTTCTAAAGACTATGATTTACACATATTACATCACTCAAACAAGGTAAGTAAGTTTGGAGACTACTGCCACTAAAACAGAAAAAAAGCATGGACTTTTGAAATATACTTGGGATTTTTAGACGGAGTAAAGGAAGAATTGCGAGCAGGGAGTATCTCTTGTCACAAAATACTCTGAACTCCCTTAATTTTAAAATCTATTTGCATGTCATATGAGATTTGTGAGTAGAGATAATAGAATTGCATCCTACCCCAAACCTTCTTTATTCTTTAACAGCAGCAGCCGACACAGGAGAATAATTTCCTGCTTTGCTGTGCTGACGGTACATCGCTAGATTCAGAAATTATATCCTCAGCAGGAAGGCAATAGGTTTCTGTCTATACTGAAGAAATAGAAGGATAGAAAAATTACACAAATAGAAATGATTTATTATTATTATAAAAGAAAAACCAAACTATATTTTATTTTTAGCTGGTGACACTCTAAGTAGAATTAAGTTTATTTCAAAGTTCAAGTGTTTGACCATAATATTCTTTAAAAATAAAAGTTTTATTTATTCATAATCTTTAAATCCTGCAAACAAACATATTTCTACTTTTCCTGAAATTTTTAAACAAAGAAAAAGTTTTAATACAATCAACTTAAACTTCTTGGTCCTCTGATTTTATTTAGTTATACCTAGTGTGTAGAACACTGTGTCCTAGTTCAGACAGTAAATTTAAAAAAAATTTTTTAAAAATACCTCAGAAAAATGGTGGTAAATGATAATAGTTTATATTAATTTTGTGTCACCAGAAAAATTACTCTTCATTCAATAAGTAACTTCTATATGTACATTTGTGAGTGTATCTATATGCAGCATGTATATAAACTAAGTTTTCCTCTAAATAGTCCAGTGACTTGCCTTATTTAAAGTGATTTTTAGGATGTATGTTAGTTTCAGTAACTCTAAATGTCATGAAGTCTACAGTAGTGTAGACTTCTGGTCTATAACGATAAAGTAGCAGTCTCAGTTTCTAGAAGTAAGTTCCCAGATTTAAATCTTTCTGCCATTTACTAGTCATGTGGTATTAGGCAAATTACTTATCATTTTGTCCCCTCATCTATAAAATGAGGATAATAATAGTATCTTTCTAATGGGATTTGTTTGAAGATTAAATGAAAATCTACATTAAAATACTTAGAACAAGTCTAGCACATTGTAAAGCATTTGATAAACACTAGTTGTTATTATTAATAATAATATTACTATTATGGTTAAATATGGCAGACTCAGCACACTCCCTTCTGAAATTCCATTAACAAAAAAAAGTGCAAAACAAAAGGACAAAGAAAAAGGCAGAGAAGACAACAGCAAACAAGAAATTAAACATGCTTCCGAAAAATGAAAACCTCAGGCAGGAGACTAGTGATTCAGCACAGGAGAGGAAGCTGAAAACTAAGTGGCAGAAAAAGAGGATAATACAATCAAGATAATTTGCCTAATGGAACCCCAGAAAGGCAGAGGTAATTTTAGCAGTGATGAATACTGAGGGATTCTCTAGAAGTCTATACAGAGAACATTTTCACACACAGGCTAACTACCCTATTCCACATGTCTTTCACTTCTTCAATAGGATCAGAGGGTTGAATGCTTGGAACAGAGATGTTCCTGACTTAGAACTAACAAGCACAACATAGATAAGAATCAAGAAACAAGGGTCAACTGGATCTGAACTGGTTCCTACATGTTAGTAGGTAGATGTAAACCATCCAGAAAGAATATTTACAGATTCACTGGGGAACATTTAAGACCCCAGAGAATAGACATATAGATACCACAATCTGGTATCTCCAAGAAAAATTCTGGCTCTTTGCTTAATCATCCTCATGAAGCCATCTAGGCAACAATTCTTGTCCCCAGACACACAGCTTCCAACCAAATCTGCAGTACCTCATTAAGGCAAGCCTTTCAAAGAAAAGTCTGCAACATCAAAGACTAAAATCAATATAAATAAAATACTCAAAGGAAATACAATACAAAGAGCAAAAGAACTCTTAAAAAAATATTATCCTCATAGACATAAAAAATGATAATTACAGCCACAAAATAAGAACAATGTGCTATGTAAAAAAAAAAAGAAAAGAAAAAGAATAATCAGAGAAACAGTAACATTTAGAAAATAAAAATAACTGAAATAAAATATTCAATTAAACAGAATGTCTAGAAAATGTCCTACTAAGTAGAATATAAAGAAATGAGAAAACAAAAAAGGAGAAAAGAGAATGGGAGCAATGCCTTCATAATTCTAAGGAAAAATTATTTTTCAGACGACAATTATTTACATAAGCTAATATCCAATCAAAAATGATGACGGGATGAAGATATTTGCAAGTAAGCAAACTTCTGTGGCTCCTTTATCAGGAAGCACCTGAAAAATAAAACATACTTCTGTAAAAAAAAAAAAAAAGAGAGAGAGAGAGAGAGGAAAAAGGGGGAGGAGGAGCATGGGATTGAGGAAATAAAGGATCTAGCACCGGAGAACAGCTAGAGAAAGTCTCAAGACGTTCACTATGTACTAGGAGTAGAAAGCAACCAATCTAGATTGAGAACATACCATTATGTAAAGAAAGGACTCCACCAAAAAAAAGACAAATTTGATATAATCATATTTGAGCATTGAAAGAAATTACTGATATGCATAAAACATGTTGAAACATTTAGGGGGAAAATAGTAAGTACACAAAAAATGATCAAATAAAAACAACATTAACTACTAACTGCAGAAAAAAGAAAAAGTTGTAGGAGAAAGGAGACAATTATAATGCATCACTTCACTCAAAAAGGAGCAATATTTATAATATAATAGTGCTAATTTCATGCAAAATTATTGGGTAAGTATGTTGAGAAAATGGAGTGATTACTGTGTAAGTATATGAGAGAATGAAGTGACATAAATGTAAGAATAATCTCCAAATAATCAAAAGGGAAGTTAATACCAAAAAAATTTGGTAATCAATAAAGAACAGTTTAAAAGTATTATTTAAAAATATGGAAATGCCATAAGAAACAGCTCCAAGAGTGCAAAGTGACTGTCTCTGGGGCATATGATTGTGGAAGGTGGCAATCAGTGAAACAGGGGAGTGCATTACCTGGTTTCAAGTCTTTTAATACTATTGTACTTTTTAACTTTGTGCACATATTGTTTCTGTTTTTAAAATCAACATAAGAAAGTAAATTAGATAAACTGCCTATTACAAAGTGGAATAATATAGGATTGATGGCAATTTCTAAGTTTTAACATAGTAGTATCTAAATTATCCAGCACCAGCACAGTTTCACATAAAAAAAATCCAGACATGAATTGAAGCTTATACCTTCAAGTGACAAAACTTTCCTTTTTTTCACAATTTGCTAAAGGGATTTTTTTTAAAAATTACCACACATATTCTTGAGTGATCAAGTATCATTCCTCACCTTCTTGATGATTAGGTGTTATTGTGCATACCAATTATCATACTTGCACCAGGACCTCTAGGGTAGACAGAATACTCTGTCCTGCATTAAACAGCCCCAGGTCTGTCTTCTTTATAATTTTAAAATAAGAGTTTAAAAAAAAATAAAAGAGAATAAAATATAGAATAATGATTCTAGTTAATAAAATTGATTAGAACTTAAAAAAATACTTAGAATGCAAAATCAAATTATCATAAAAAATTAGCAAGCACATTGTACTTACTAACTGCCAATGTCCTAAGCACTTTTCTATACATTTCAACTCTGTGAGGTAGGAAGTATTAATTTCCCCATTTTACAGATATGAAAATGAAGGCACAGAGAGGCAAAGTGACTTGAGAAGTTAATAAGTGAATGAGTTGAGATTTGAATCGAGGCAATTTGATCCCAGAGGCTGTTATCATTACTGCTATGTTCTAACTTAGCATTATAAATCTATTGAACACAATATATTGTCTTTGACTATTTGGAAAACACTTCAGAATTTTGTAAGCTCTAAAGAATATAACTATAAACTATTATTATGAACATATTAGAGATATATGAAAGTGTGTTCAAAATGAATATAATGCCTGGGGTGCCTGGCTGCCTCAGTCAGAAGAGCATGCAGCTCTTGATCTCAGGGTCGTAAGTTCAAGCCCCACATTGGGTTCAGAGATTACTAAAAAAAATAAATAAATAAACTTAAAAAACTAATGTAATGCCAGATACCAAAAATATTCACCTTATAAATTTAAAATAAAAATTTCACCCACAAAATTTTTAAATTGACAAAACAATATATGTAAACTAAATATTTCCATCCATTGTTTGTCATTTGCTATTTTGCCCCTAAAAATAGTAGTACCACTATTATATTTGGTAAAGTCAATGAAATATAAGCAGTATAACACAGAAGAAGAAAAACATTACCTTTAAAAGAATCACAATATGAAAAGCTTATTAAATTTACCTATCTAATAGCAATATTATAATGCATTGATTCTGAGACACATTTTCTTCCACATTTGTTTTCTTTCTTGGTACATAAAGTAATGGTTTATCTTACAAGCAGTGGTACTTTAGACCTAATTAAATATGGTAACTAACATTACAATACGTCAAGCACTATTCCAATTGCTTTATAAGTATTTACTAATGTAATCCTCACAACAATTCGGGAGGTAGGTATTACTACTATTCCTATTTTACATATGAGAAAACACAAACCCATATTAAGTAAATTGTTGGAGCTTACACCGGCTAATGAATGGAAGACAGAAAATTCCAAATTCAGTAGGAAATCCAGTTCCAGAGACTAGGTTTTTAAAATATTTAATAGTACTGTCACATCACTATACATAATTTGTCCCTTTCTCTAAGACCTGCTAACTTCTAATGCTTTTTTCTT
This sequence comes from Neomonachus schauinslandi, assembly GCF_002201575.2. Lineage (NCBI taxonomy): Eukaryota > Metazoa > Chordata > Mammalia > Carnivora > Phocidae > Neomonachus > Neomonachus schauinslandi. The sequence goes on along the minus strand of NC_058411.1, from coordinate 68,525,924 downwards.
CTCTAAAATTGCAACTGCTTTTAAGTAGAGCACTTTCTGTAAACAGAACCTACTGTTTCTTTGGTTGTGTAAGAATAAAGACTAAAATTAAAAGTAGAACTATTTGGTTGCCAGTGAATGAGGAGCATAAATGGGACAATTAGTCAGCATTCATTCTTCACTTCCCTGCTCAGCTGCTTCTCACCCTTTCTGTTGTAATCCCTTGGGATATAAACCCTCAATATACTTTCAGTTCTGATGGAAGATGTTTAAGCAGTGAACTGGCATACATGTGATGTAGAATAATAATTCTTTTCTAAAAACAAAAGTTCCAAAGTTTTCCCTACACAATTTCAAATTCATGCCTGAAGAAATGATATACTATAGCTACTTTATTTAATAGAGTATTGAAGGAGGAAATGTCACAAAATTTTAATTACAATTAACTTTACCAATAATTTTTATGTGGATCCAAATCATTCTTTTTGGTAAATAAGGAGAATCTCAAGCACTACTAATTAAGGTAAAAATCAAGAAGCCATTCTTACACAATTTCATAACCATTTGCTGCTTTATACTAAGACAATACCAGTTACTGAGGGCTTAGACTGCATTCTGATAAAGGTTTTACATACACCATCACTCAGTATAGCTCCGTGCAACAATACTACCATATTCATGTATATACTGGAAACTGTAAAACAGAGAGATCAAGCAACTTTCTCAAAGATCATAGAGTTGGCAAATGATAAGGCAGAAATTCACACTCACTTCTGCCTTATTTCAAAGCCTTTGTTACTTCACATACTGAATAAGTAAGTTACTTAAATGGGTGAAAATTGTAACAAAAAACTGACAGTAACTTATCCTATTAGTATGCAATAATATTAACAATATGGTAAAAGATTATTTTAGTTATTAAAATATGTCCAACATGTATGGTTTAGTGTTTCTGTCAGATAAGAATGTTAAACCTTTCATACACATAATGTTATATGTCATTTACACCTCAACAAAAAAATTACATTAATGCACAATATGTATTTATGTATCGAAGCCCTTTTTGACAGAGTTATTTAAAAACCCTCACAATGAAATCTACTTGAAGGTTTTTGCATTACACATGAGATATGCAAGGTTGATTTCAGGCAGCGACTGTGTTTTTTTCATCACAGTATTTTAAAAAAAGTTAAACCTGGGGCGCCTGGGTGGCTCAGTCGTTAAGCGTCTGCCTTCGGCTCAGGTCAGGATCCCAGGGTCCTGGCATCGAGCCCCACATCGGGCTCCCTGCTCGGCGGGAAGCCTGCTTCTCCTTCTCCCACTCCCCCTGCTTGTGTTCCCTCTCTCGCTGTGTCTCTCTGTCAAATAAATAAATAAAATCTTTAAAAAAAATTAAAAAAAAAGTTAAATCTTTAAGTCCTATACCTGAATTTTAAATACATTTATGGAAAATTTTCTTTTTTTTTTTTTAAAGATTATTTATTTATTTATTTGACAGAGAGAGACCAGCGAGAGAGGGAACACAGGGGTAGAGTGGGGGAGAGGGAGAAGCAGGCTCCCCACAGAGCAGGGAGCCCGATGTGGGGCTAGATCCCAGGACCCTGGGATCATGACCTGAGCCAAAGGCAGACGCTTAACGACTGAGCCACCCAGGCGCCCCATTATATGGAAAATTTTCTAAAACATATCACACATATCCCTAACTTCTTAAAATGTGAGGTACACAATTTAAACATTTCCTGATGCATTAGGGTCATCACTGTGAGCGTCAGTAATTATACTGTGTGGCAAAGTAGTTAGTGTAAATAGTAAAAAATAAAACTTAAAAGCTACTAAAATCAGTTGGAGTTCTGCAACTCTGTTAAGAAGTCCATGCTGAGAGAATTCACTTCTGTCTTTGGTCTCTCTGTTTTGAAAAAAACACAACAGTTGTTTGACTTTGCTCTCCATCCATACCAATTGTACCTAAACTCGTACTTTTGTAATAATGGAATGTTATCCTTTTTAATATCTAGGTTGCTATTTAACTTATCCTCTACCCCCAAAGCAGATGATGTGCAACTGTCCTGTGACTGGGAGTTTTACTACTTTATAGTGCTACCCTTGAAGTCTGTTAAGCACCCTTCCCCCTTCCAGGATTACAAAGACATTCTATTTTCTGTCCTCCAGTGGCTTCATTCTGTGCTGCTGTATCTGCTGTTGTCCTAGCACAATAGTGATTGCATACCAGCTCCCATAGTCCACCACTCTCTCCGCTCTTCCTTTCCCCCACCTTTTTTTTTTCCTTGTCTACCTATTCGATATTTATCTTATTACTTCTTGGCTTCCACATATAAAAGACCAAAAATTCAGTGTGATATGAGCCCAAGACATGATAAGAGACTGGATAGACAGGAAAGAGAAAAGGCAGATCATGCTCATTCATTCTTGTAATCTAGCACTGAATACTCTTTATAGTAAGGACCAAATGACATTGTGTAGAAATAAACTAACTACATAATAAAAACAAATCACTAACAAATGAAATTAATTAACTTAGAACCAGGACCACCACATTATCTCTTTTACTAGTTTTCTTTTTACTCTTATTTAATCCCTGATTGGTGCTGAAAATTTGACAGAAGAAAAAAGGAGTGTAACAATGCAAACTGAGGGTAAAGATCTTAAATAAAGACATTACAAAATGGGCATCCATATAGAAAAAAAAAAACATAACTCAGAAAATGATCTATGATTGTTATAGGGCATTTAAATGAGAAGAAAGGAAATGGGATACAACTGAAAAACTGGTAAAAAAAACATGTTGCATGGTGGATAAACATACAGATAAAAATATAATTTGAATAAAACTACATGAATTACATGAATGGCAAAACATTGTTTCAGAGTCATTGTGAAATAAAAACTAAAAATGTTATAAGGAGTACATAAAACAGCTTAGCAAAATCTTAAAAATACCATGATTAAGGAATTTAAACAGAGCTTAAGGTTAGACACAGGGTACATAACAGATTTGCAATTTCTAAGAAAATATCATACCTATTTTGAAGGCTCTTAACAGAACTATTCTATATTATCAGCTTCAAATTCCAGGTCTAACTCATTGTCATCAGAATGAGAATTACCAATAAAATCAACTATATGCAGAGTGCTATATACCTGTGCTATCTAGTCTGGCTCCAATGGTGATAACTAACTACCCAGGGAAAGTGATTTAACTTTTGTGCTTCCATTCTCTATTTATAAGAATAGACCCTACTTCATAAAGTTATTGGGCAGAACAAATAATATATACATAGTGTGTTGAATATGGCCTTGTAAATAGTAAATGTTCAATGAATGTCAGCTATATTATTACTATTGTTATTATTTTGCTATACTTTGTCCTTATCATCTAATATTTCTCCTCTTAACTAATAAGAAAGTTAATCCCATAATATAACCAATACTATGGAAATAAAAATTATAGTACTGAAAGTAAAAAACAGATACTGAGAAAGAGGACCCACCGTATTTACTCTTTCTTACTCAGTATTTCTTATTGACGCTAGTAATTTCCATTATCAATAAAAATTATAAGAAAATAGAAATTATAATAATAAGAGATGAGAAAAGCGAAAAGAATAAACCCATTTACATACTTTTTTTAAAGGGCTAAATGCTACTTTTAAAAATCTTCCCTAAGAGGGGCGCCTGGGTGGCTCAGTCGTTAAGCATCTGCCTTTGGCTCAGGTTGTGATCCCAGGGTCCTGGGATCGAGCCCCACATCGGGCTCCCTGCACCGCGGGGAAGCCTGCTTCTCCCTCTCCTACTCCCCCTGCTTGTGTTCTCTCTTTCGCTATGTCTCTCTTTGTCAAATAAATAAATAAAATCTTTAAAAAAAAAAATCTTCCCTAAGAAACCAATCCAATCCTTAGATAAATATCCTATTTGTCTTTTCCCTCTCCCAAAAGTAGAACCTGGTATATATCTTCAACAGTACTTAGAAATATCTCTCACATAGGATGAGCTCAATAACTAGGAAATGAAAAAAAAATCTGTTTAATTTCCTATAAAAACACTTCCCTTCAATTCAGTTCACTTCTAATAAACTTCACAAAAGATGCTAAGTTATTATTTAAAAACCAATATATTAAAGTCTATATATTTTTTATTTAAATTTTAAAATCTAATTTAAAATAATATACAGAATAATCAATTTAAATATAACTTATAAAGAATGCCTTCAGTAAAATTTATTTACAGTTTCTCTTATTTGGATTATCCTATGACATTCATAGGTCTTGCTTGATTTGAATAGTTTGCTAGTGGTTAGAGTAACCTAATCCAGGCTACTGTTAATGGGATCACTTCTATTTTGTAGATGGTTATTTTATACCTGTTTCATTTCCACTCTTCTGCTTCATTAACTTTCCATTTTCTCAAATCTATTAAATCTGAAGTAGCTACCTCAAAATGCAAAACATCTGATAGCATTTTAAGCAATTTTTTTCTTGCTCAGGATGAACTAGTAATGCTTTCTTTTTATTTAAGTTTTCCATTTGATAATCAATACAGCTCTCTGCACTACTGTGTATTTAATGAGAAAAGCTTAACAAATACTGTATTATGTTTATTTCTGCCGGTATGTGTAACACCCGAAAAGTTTCTTGATATTTACTATGTGACACATCTTAACAAAAATACTCATAGGACTGCTAAAGGAGAAAGTCAAGGAAAATGTGGCAAAAAGGAAAGGATCTGCTGGGATGTCAGAAAAAAACTAAGCAGATAATACTGAAATAACGGGAGAGTTTTAGGGAAAATAGAACAGATTCCTTTTTTTTTTTTTTTTTGGTAAGGGAATCACAGTGCACTATACCTGTTTTTGACACATACTGCTAACTCTGCAGTACAGTAACTGTTATATTTTCTTTCTCAAATCCCTTGCAGATAATAATTCAGGATTCCATTTCCTCATATACGACACCAATGATCAACAAAATAAATGTTATTTAGAACAAATATTTGTAGGTGAAGAATTTACATGTAGGCAGTGCTGTACAAGGTAGAGCATGGACTCTGGAGTCAGACCAATCAATCTGTGTACAGAGTAATCTTCTTCAGTTACCAGTTGCTTGACTTAGGGCAGGCAACCTCATTTCTGAAATGGTTATAATACACGTAGACTACCAGAGTACCTGGGAGAAACAGGTAAGATAATCTTGTAAAAAAAAAAAAAATCTAGCATACTTTTGTTTGGCTATATAATACGTTAGATAACCAGACCAGTCTTTCTGCCTGAAACATCTAAATATATTGGGAAAAAATATTAACACATTATTCAATGGCATTTGTTAGCTGGCAAGAAAGTAATAAATATTGAAGTCAAGAACTAAATGAATGCAGGAACCCAGAGGAATAAGTAGAGCATTTGAGAGAATATTTACCTTGAATACATTTGATGAACCAATGTAATCTGAGCTTCTGTTTTTTTTTTTTTTTTTATCTTCCTGAATATAAAGATTAGGATAAAAAGCATAGAGTATGTTCAAGGTGGGCAGCCTACTAAGAGGGTCCCCAATAACCCTGACACCAATGTGCCATGCCATCATTGTAAGTGTTAAACAGAAACATCTTTTCACTATGACAACTCCCCCAACATACACACTTGGAAAGAGGGAAATAAAAATCTCTAGGAATTCATAACTACAAGTCCACCCTCAAGCAGGTTTTCAGCCTGAATTTATACCTTACAAGCAAGTTTCCGTCTGAATTCAGTTTCAAGTTGTTCCAACTAGCAGTGACCACAGGATCTTATAAAAATACATTGTGTACATTCAGCCACTCTGAAGGGTACCACCTTTATCCAAGTTTTCAAAAAATTCCCAGATAAACGGTTAAGAAAAATTAACAACAAAAAATTCACAAAGTGCACAAGGAAGCATGGTTACATGAGAGAGAATCAGCAGAAACAAGAGACAGCAGAATTATCACAGAGAATTTAAAATAAGTATTCAGTCTTGCAAACGTATCAGCAAAGAGATCTGAAAAAGAATCAAACAGCCCTTCTCAAAATGAAAAATAACTGAAGTTAAAGAACTGAGCAAAGTATTTTACATATAGAATATCATACAACATTTTAATTCATTTCTTCTCCATTTTCTGCCCCAAAATACAAACATTTTGATTAAATGAGCAAGAAATCTGAATTATTTAAAAGCCTGAATTATAGTTTGCATTTGCATGCAGTTTATTAAATCACATTTCTTGACAACAAACCAGATGATTAAAATATTAACAAAGACCGAGAAGTGGATAAGAATGATATATTTGAGTGTTAAAGAATATTTCCAATGTAATTTCTAAAAATTCCATGTGCCTCGCAATCTTACTTGCTTTATCTAGAAAATTCTGTTTATCATGGAAAGTAACTGAATAAGCCTCAGATCTAGATATACAAACTATCAGAAAGTTCAAAGTGACAAAAATGAAGATGTAAAACTTGCCCATTATTAATAACAAATAATTACCACACCCAATTTCAATTACTGTAATACTTGGGAGCATAGCCTGAAGCAATTTTCTAGTTGAAAAGAATTAGTCCCAGATTGTTTCAAATCTTTCCTTTTTTAATAGTATACTATTTCTTTGTGTGGATCTTCCCTTTCAACATATAAGCCCAAATAATTTTGAAGTTCTGATTCAATACATACTTAAACAAGAGTCCAGTGTTTTCATTACTTAATGACTTTATACCTTCCATTCTTGGTTCTTCACCTTAAAGGATCTACAGAAGTAAATGCCAGAAAAGATAACAGGAGGAAATACTTTTCTACCTCACTAAAATATACAAATTATTCTTTCTTTTTTTTTTTAAGATTTTATTTATTTATTTGAGAGAGAGAGTAAAAGAGAGCACAAGTGGGAAGGAGAGGAGAAGCAACTCCCCGCTGAGCAAGAAGCCTGATACGGAACACGATCCCAGGACCCTGGGATCATGATCTGGGCCAAGAGTAGACACTTAACCGACCGAGCTACCCAGGTGCCCCTCAATGTATCATTTATGTTCTCCCTTGTTTAATCCTCCTAAATTCTATGAAATTGTTCCTTTCACAGATTATAAATATGCATAACAAAAGTATTGTGTACTATCCACCTATATGTAGAACTGGATGGGTCACAGAATTTGTTATCTCCCTTCCTCTCTACCAACCCACAGACTTGACTTACAGACTGGTGAAGCAGAAAGCAATGACTAGTGATGTGTTATTTTGGTTTAGAGACCAATATGGATAAAAGCTTTTGGTACATATGTAATAGAATGATTAGTGATACCTTTCCTATTGCCTGCGATTTGGAAACTAGGACTCCAAGAAGGGAACAAGGAGGAAATAAGTATCCTTCCATTCTAAAGAGATAGAAAACAACTGAGGTCAAACAGTTTCTCTTTTGGGAATACCCTGCCTCTGTGGTGTTGCAAAACAAGGGAATAATCTCTACATACTGAGGGTACTCAAAAGAAGAGACTACCTTTTCACTTAAGAACCCATGTTAAAATATTAGGGATAAACTGTAAATAAAGATGATATGATCTTCATTGTCATTGAGCTAGTAGTCTACAGTGCTAGACAAGATTTGCAATTACAATGAATATAGAGAAGTACAGAATGCTTCATGAGCACAAAAGAAGGGTCCCTTAACTAGATTTACATGGTCAGGAAAGACTTCCTAGATGATGAAATATACAAGTTGGAACCTTAATGGTACATAGTAATACTGGTGTGTTTGAGTGTGTGTGTGTGTGTGTGTGTTTCATTTAATATAAAGGGATTAATACAGAAAGAAAACCAACCATCTCTGGAAAGAAGAGTAAAAGGCCAAATCATATGAACCATATTAAGGAACTTGTATGTTGAGGATAAGGTAATTTATAGAAAGATTTTAAATAAGGTTTAAATAACCAGATTTGTTTTGAAATACACGAAATTTATGATGAGAGTTCTATAAATAAAAGTTCAAAACATTTTGAGCTAACCATATGGACTTAAGAACGAACTAAATGAAAGTTATAATTAAAGTCAGAGGCATCTATGGGGGCAAGGGCAAAATCTAATGTAACTACTATATTGATGGGATGATTTAAAAGAGAAACTCATTGGGGCGCCTGGGTGGTTCAGTTGTTTAAGCGTCTGCCTTCGGCTCAGGTCATGATCCCAGGGTCCTGGGATCGAGCCCCCCACATTGGGCTCCCTGCTCCGCGGGAAGCCTGCTTCTCCCTCTCCCACTCCCCCTTCTTGTGTTCCCTCTCTCGCTGTGTCCCGCTCTGTCAAATAAATAAATAAAATCTTTAAAAAAAAAAAAGGAAAACTCATCAAAATGCTTAAGAAGGTACAGTTAGAAGGAAAAAAGAGAAATGAGATCTTACAATGTCAAGAAAGTCAAAGGAAGAAAAGTAAAGAGAGAGTGCTTATCAACATGGAATGCTCCAGAAAATTAAGAGGATGACTAGATGACTGAAAAAATTAGTCCAGTGAGTTTAAGAGCCAAGAGATAACAAAACTTTAAGAGAACTGAGTAACTTCAGGAGTAGAAGAATGCTGAGAAAATTGAAACTCAACATACAGATTATGCTTTCAAGAAATCTGCAGAGGGGAGGGAAGCAGTAACCGTAAGAGAATTATCAGAATCAAAGAAAGGATTTAGTCTTTTGTAATTTAAGATAAATAAGAACTGAACATATTCCTAAGCCAAAAAGAAGGATCTAATGAAAAAATAAAAAGATCCGAAGAATGAGATAATATAACAAGAGTCTAAAAAGGGTAAAAAGAAACAAGATAAAATATAGCCTCAAAAGATGAAGAGAATTTCCTCTCAAGAGATAAATGTAGGCAAAGATTAAAGGCAAAGTTATAGAGTTATATGAAGTATAAAAGAATTTGATGGAGGTCCTTGAAGATGATCTAAGGAACCTGAAGCAAGTTCATTTACAGAGTATGAAGGTGTTGGGGTGAATTTCTAGGTTGACAAAGATGAAAAGTTTGAAAAGTAGGCACAGGATAGAAAGCTAAACAGAGAGAGCTGAAAGGATAAAAACAAGAGTTGGCTCAATTGGAAATATATGTTAGACTGAATGGCAGAAACAACTGGTCCAATTTTAGTCTTTTATGCAGGGATGCTCAGCAACTCCAGAGCAAAAGTACATAAAGTGGATGACAATAAAAGTGTGAGGCTGAGCGACATCACTTATATCTTAAATACTGACAGTTCAAGAAAACAAGGATTGCACATTTTTAAAGATTTTCAAGAACAGAAATGGATACCATAAAATTGGAAAAGGTAAAACAGCAATGATATGATTTGTGTAGAGTGTAGCACATTCATTGCTTCCTTGGAAATGTCATCCAGTTTTAATTTCAAATGATTTCATTCTGTTAGTTTCCACACACATCCTTCTCTTTAACAGAGTCTTAATATAAAACTATATTTTGCAGCAAATAACTTTGGGTTACAGCTTTAAACAGAGCCACAGGAATAAGTGGTTACTTAAAACTGAAAAATATTATCAGAAAATAGTTACTTAATAACTTCAAAATTTTTAAGTTAACCAGCTACTCCAAACATAATGGCTTTTTATATTAAAAAATCCTAACTGTATTGTCAAATATCTTCTAGGTAAATTCTAACTAAATATTTCTCTGAAAACTACAAATACCCCCTACCATTTTAGAGTTCTGATCATCCATGTAGGTTTGAATATATAATAACTAGTGATTTAGAAAGTTGTTTTAACATATTGTAAATGTAATCTGATTTAAAATAAATAAAAGTCCAAATTATTTGACATAGACAAAATGCCCTCTAGCCCTTGCCTGACACTCCAGCTTCATGGTTTATCTTCTCTCTTAAGAAGAGATTTGGTCTTAAATATCTCTGTACATAGCAAAATGCCCACTACATAACCCACACTTAATAAATACTTGCTAGCTAAATACATGGATAAATAAATAAATCTTTACTTTAGATCTTTAACTTAGTTAACACCAAATTTAAAGAAATAACATGAAAAATTATGATATAGGAATTACGTTAAGATTCCAAAGTTATATTTCCTACTTATATGTAACTTACTAAATATAACCATAACCATAGTTTAAATATGCTTTATTTGCAAACCTTAAAACTATTTTGCAAGGATGAAAATTAAAAGCATGATTTGAGTATGTTGAAACCAATCATGTAATAACACTTTAAAAATAAAATTTCAATTAAAAAAACTTTAAAAACTAGTCAATTATGGGAAAATTGTTTTCACTGAAAGGATTTTTTGACATCATAATAGGATATGGTAAAAAGAAAATGGGATTTTGAATCAGAAAAATCTGTATAAAATCTCTATCAGCTGTGTGAAAATAGTATAATATAGATATTTCCAAAAGGTGTGTAAGAATGATGTGCAAACTCACATCTCACATAAATGAACACTAATACTAAGGGCTGATTTAAGAAAGAAACATGTAATTAATAAGCATGCAGAAATAAAATGTTTTAAGTCACAAAACTTAAGGCATAATTTTGAGTCACAGAATTAAATTTCAATGTTAAACTTCAAAATGAAATCAAATTCATACACACGTTCTTGCCCCTTGTAATCCAGGAGGCCACAACCACCAGCTTTCCTTTCTTATGATAGTGACTAAACGAACTTCCTCTATTGAATATATATTGACAGGTATCCAGATTGATTTTGTCTTATTTTGGCAGATTATTTCCAGAGATCAAATATATTTTGCCAGTAAGACATACCAATGAAATGTATAATTAGAAAATAAGTCAAAATTATTATGTAATTCTTTATTAAAAATATATTGGTGCTATAAAAACTCAATTATTTTTTCTCCTTGTGTGTGAAATAATGCAATTTCCTTTAATAACTTAGTTCAGAATGAAAAACATAAAATAGTAAAGTAAAAACTAATTGATTTAAATTAGTAAGAGAAATGAAGTCCACTAACTAGAATAATTTTTCATGGACGGTAAAATGAGGAAATTCCTAGTTGAGAAGCATAAAAGTATCTCAAAATATTTTATAGGAAAACAATTACCACTCAGATTATTTTTTTAGGTGTGTAACGTCTTTAAGGTATAACCCTCAAAGGAGATGAAGTTTTGATTTAGCACAATATTCCAAGTAGTTCAGTATACATTCACAACGTGTATATATATCACCTAACAGTTTGCATTTTAAGCTAACTGTGCCCTCAAGGATCAATACATTTCAATCTGATACAATCCAATGAACTGGAATTAAGAGTTTTCTTAATTCTACTGGTTCATATTTATTCTTTGAAAATTAATTCTTGCAGGTATATAAAATATTTATGTTACTATAATGGATATACTGATACTGATATTCCTTAGAATACAGATTCTTTCCTACAGACTTCCTTATAACATAAAATTAAACATGAATCTAGATTTCCCATTGCTTTATCTTTTGAAATTATAAACAATTTGAGTCTGGTCAATCCAGTAACTAGGACAAGCTACATTCTGCCACTCTCCAGAGTTTTAACAATGAATCCATAGCCAACCACATCTTTAGTTGATTCTGTACCTGGCTAATCAGAGCAGAATGCATTTTTTCAACATTTATTTGTTTTTAATATGTGCTTTTCGCTTTCATATATTGAACAAAATTAGAATCACGATGGATTAAATGTAAAGTTTGATAGAAAGAGAGAAAGTAAGGATGACTCCAAGATTTTTGGCCTTAGAATCTGTAAGGATGAAGTTGCAATTAAGATGGAGAAGATCGTGGGAGAAGTAGATTTAGGTATTTGAAAGACCATAATATTTAATTCTAACATATTTATTAGACATACAAGTGATATCAAGTAGGTAACTGCATCATTAGTCTACAGATCAGGTGAAAGGTCCAGAATGGATATAAACATTTGGTAGTCACGGAAAAACAGATGGTTATTTAATGCCATGACACTGAATAGGATCACCAAGGGAGTAAATATGTATAGAAAAAAGTAGAGAGCAATCCAAGGACTGAGCTCAGGAAAATAAGAAACCAGCCAAGGAAACTTGAGGCTGCAATCAGTGAGGCAGAGGTGTGCTGGAAGCAAAATGAAATGCTTCAGAGAAGACAGTGATCACTGTCAACTGCTGTTGACTGGTAAAGTGATAATGTAAGAAAGAAAAGAAAGAATTGCTAAAACATTCTGAGTAGCTAAGAGGGAATGAAATCTAGAATAAAAGTGAAGGATTAGGCTTTTCTAGGAGCAGGGACAGTTTATCAGAATAAGAGAAAATACAGACTACGAAGGTACTGATATAGTTAGGTAGATAGATCTGGTGGTAGGAGCTCATGAAATTTCTTTTAATTACCTTTATTTTCTCAGTTACACAGGACATCAGATCATCAATCAGGATGACAGAGGAAGTTTTAGAATTAATACTTAAATTCATCATATATTGTGTAGCCTGCTACCTTAGTTCCAAAGAAGAGTGAAAATGTTCTAAGTGACAAGGAAGTTGGGGCTATTTTCAGCTTTCACAAACTATCTCAAATTTCTCTAATTCCTAAAACCATACCCTAATATAATCAGAGATAAGCCTCAGTCATCTCTACCCTAGACTAATTCAGCTTCCTCTTCTATGAACTGCCAACTTTCAGTATTACTCTCAATCTAATCAGACTTCAAACACTCTGAATATCTCTACATGTCCTAAGTATCTAAGAATAAATCCATCCCTATAAAGATTAGGCCCACAATATTTAATTATTCTGGAATTAAATGACCTTTAATAAAGTTTCTCACTTTATTTTTTCCTAGAACATTTTATATTCTTACATATTCAAAGGTGTAATATTCTAAATATATAATTGAATTTACTCTAGATATTCACTAAGATATTATATTTTCCACAAAGCAATAAGAATCAATCTAATTTTAATTACATTTATTGTCCTCAAATGCACATTACACTCAAAAAAAATCATATCTACAGTTGTTCTTGCTATGGCATTAAATAAACCTTAAATTTTTAATACATATATAATATTTAATATAAGGCATTTGAATACATTAAGTTTATACACTAATTATAATAAAATAAACATATCATAAAAAAACTTTCACCATAATGGTAATCAAGAATTTTTGTGATGAGTCATGAATACTTGTTAAGGAATGGAAAGTAATAAACCATGACCCCAAAACATACTCTTAGTTTACCACTAAATTTTATTGGATCTTTCAAGGAAGTTGCAGGAACATGAACTAAAGTGTTTTACAGAAACAAAAAAAATTTTAAGCTTAAAAAAAGCTGAAAAATAAGTCTTATGAATTATTACCTATATTAAACATCTAGTTTCATCATTTAATACACTATGACTTTCTTTTTGACTAATGGGAAAGGATTTTCTGAAGTCTTCGTATCTTGAAAAAATCGTGACAGAAGTATTTAATATTCTATACGCCACCTGATTTCTTATTAAAGCTCTGATCAATATTTTTAATGTTTTATATTTGAATGTACAAAGATGAAGAAAGATTAATAAATTATGTTAATTTTCAAGAGCCTTAAATACAAAGAAGCCCATATGCTTCATATGAGATTATAATATGCTTCAATATTATAAATTCATATCCCTAGTTTTCAGGTTGATGATATGGGCAAAAAACAAACAATAAAGCTCTGTATATCTTCAGGGGTATGACAGAACACATTTTTAAGCTATACACATAAAAATATTCACATAAAATACCTACATAGTTGCAACTGGAAGGACACCTTAGAGAATTAAGAAGTTCTACATTCCATTAATCAACAGAAATGATGTGTTAAAAACTCATTCCTATATGTAACATTGAATATCACTTGTAATTATCTATTAAAATATGAATATTGTGTGAAAATTGAACATATATAAAAATTGAACTGAATATATAAAATATAAAAAGTCATAAATGAATATATACCAAGTTATTTATATTAATTATCTTAAAGGGGTGGAATGAGAAATTAGCTTTAACTTTCTCTGTATTGCCTGAATTTTAATAACAATCAGTTATTATGAAAAAACATTTTTTTGAAAGAAAAAATCCTTATAGCAATGTTTTCCTTTTTAGGGCCATATTTTTGTAATTTATTTTACATTAAAATGTCTGCTGTATATTTAATGTTATTAAATGTAACAAACATGGGAAGGAGGAGATTTAAAAAGATAGTGTCATAAAATGCTTATTATTATGTCAAGTATTATGTGACGTACTTTTATATCTTCCCTTTTGTGGTGCCTGGACCAACAACTTATAACCATGTGAGGGGTACTAATATCTCCATCACACAGATGAGAAAATTAGAGAAAATTATAGGTCCAAGAAGATTAAATGATTTGACAAAAATCATACAGCTATTAAGTGTCAGAGACCAGATTCAAACTCTGCTCTGCTACCACATGTTCCCTCGGGGTCTCTATCCTATATACCCAGAACGCATTAAAAAACACTGAACTGATTGGAAAATTTTTTAATAAACTTCACTATGTAATGCCCACAACATATTTTCCTCACAAAAATTTTGATTATAGTAACTATTGTCATAGTTATTTGACTACGCCTTCCTAACCTTGTGTATAATTTAACAAATCTCTAGATTGGTTATGTGATTTGAAAAGTGAAAGCAAAATTGTACAATGCTTAACTAAGAATATTTAAATAACTTCACATAAATAATCTCATAAAATGAAATTTCAAACTATCTTAGAGATCTTATATCAATACAAAGATGGAAAAGTACATAAAATTCAATGTTTACAGAGGTCTGGTCAGGACAGAAAACTTGTTTTTATGTCTCCATTTTGCTTGATTACTATAGTTTTTCTTTTGATGGCAAATTCAAATTTGTAAGATTTCCCTATTAGATGAATAGGGAAAAAATTATTAAGCCATCAAAAATATGTTATTTCCAGTGATGGACCAATGTGGCAGTTGGGTGAATCTTACTTAAATTTTGAATACTGTATTTCTTAACTCTTTACGTCATAAGTAATATGACGTAAAGAGTTATAGAATAATAGTAAACAAACAGGTTCATCATTAACTTGTTATCAAATCACTTTGACTTTCACTGTCTTATTTTTCCTGAACTGTAAAACAGAGATAAAAATTCTTGCTAAAAACAAGAACCTACCCTGAGATTTTAAGAATTGAAATAAGTGATAGAATGAAGTCTAACTAAGCCATGATTAATAAACTACTTTTATGTACTACTTACTTTTATTAAGTAAGTTTTAGTTATATGGGTTTAGACTTTTAAAAACAAGACCATCATTTTCCCATTAACGATAATAGAGATAGTTTAAATACTCACATAAAGAAATTCAGAGCCAGGCTCTTTAAAAGATACTGCATTTAGATAACTGTTACTTGAAACATTTCCACAATTCCAAATTTCTTCAAAATTTTCCTCAAGCAGAATTGCATTTGTTCTGCATATTTTGAGTGACCAAAAAAAGTACATATTCCTTACCTATATTATTTATCCCTTAAATTACCTAAATTATCCCCATCACATTGCATTTTCTACTTACTTTTATTTTTTATTATTTTTTTTTACTTTCTACTTATTTTTAATGCAGTCTGCTAAGTTATTTGAAGGCCCTTCAGAAATATCTTTGATAAAATCAATATTTAAAAAAATAAAAACATCATGCTCAGAAAAGCTGGAATATGATTTCAAAGTTGAGTATTTTGTCATAAAGGGGCAATATTTATTGCAGTTTGCTTCAAATGGCTTCACTGCCAAGACTCTAGAGAACCTCAAAGCTTTTCCTATCAACATATGTACATTTCCTAAAAATAAAAACACTGTTTTTGATTCTTAACTATTCACTAAACCATTTTTGTCATATAAATATATTAGCATTATTACTCTTTAACAAAAATACAACATAAGGATTGCTATTCACATTCATAATCATTTGCCAAACTACATAATATTTGCAATATTTTCATTAACTTTCACAAACCTCAGAGAGTAGGTTACTAACACAGATCCCATGTAGATCATTTCAACAGTGAAAAGATTTTTACAAGGGCTGAAAACAGGGATTTACAAAGTAAAGAGTCTGTCAGCATCCTAAGCCCACCAGCATGAAACTATGTAATAAAAGTAGCAGCCTTCCACTGTAAAATTACTAATCTTAGTAATACAGTACATTAAACATGCCATTGAGATATATGCCAACCTAAACTGCCACATATGGCATATCTAGCTTATTATCACAGTTTGTGTTTTCATATCCAGAGTCATTCTAGTTCTTAAACAAGATGTCAAATACACCAGTGTAGCTAAAAATGTGATAAAGCTTTCAGAGGAACATACCTTTCCTTAAACAAAATAGGTATATTCTTCAGAAGAAATTTAAAATATTACTGTAAAGAAAATCTGGCTGGAAATTTCTAGTTTAGAAGATATGCGCAAATACAAAATAGAACATCATTTTAAAGGCAGAACTCATAAAAGATGTGAAATTTAAATAAATGTTACTTTGAAACAATTCACAAACCCAAAATTTCTTCAAAATTTTTCTCAAAGAATATTGTACTGTCTCTGCAAAAAAATGTGTGCAGTTGTCTTACCTATATTATTTATCTCTTTTAAGAACAAGTCATGTCATACCATGATATGGTATCAGTTTGAAGGCAATGAGACTTTGCTTGTGCTTCCTTTTTGTATTGAATTCAACTTTGAGTTATACAACTGGTATTATTGAATTATGAATAGCACTTAAATAAAGATTACACAGTGAATATTTTTATTTCAAATTCCCATCTGGTGCTTAATGTCACTTCAGCTGTTCAATTTTTTAATGTTTCTCTACACAACTAGCCAATAATTTCACAGATCAGTATAAAATGCTAGATAGATTTTTAATCTCATTTTCTAAATGGAAAAACAGTGCCATACTTTTCAGTCTTTTTTTAATTAATCTGATTTTGATAGAGTACTGACTAAGACTGATTCCTATATGAAATAAATATTTATCAGTGATGGAGAATCCTGCTGAATCTCAATAATCAAATGAAATTCCAAATAAAATAATTATATAACAGATAAACCACTAACAATGAATAAGAAGTTTCCATTTTCATTTTCATTGACCTAATGCATACCAATATCTCTTATGATATTTAGTGTTCAAATGACATCAAATTCACACATAAAGAAAGTATACATTGTATAAATCACAAATTTTCATCAAACTAAAACTGAATATATCTGTTCACATGCCAAGAGAGCTAAGAAGGCCTACATATTCATGTAATTTAAGAAATGACAAAAGTTTTATCAGATATAGGATTCTAAACAGCTATGATTCCAAAGCAAACCAGTAAAAGAAACTATTCAAGTCACTAACTTTAAATGCACCTGCAGAGACATATCAAAGTGAACAAATGTCAAAAACAGATCTCTATCCATACTGGTCCTGAATACAGCAACATTCTTCACTGGCAGTTGTCCTTCACTAGGTCCCCATACCTTTTTTCTTCTACCTTTGGAACATAATTGCTTCATAAAAGAAAACCATCATATTTCTTTTTGTTTTTTAAAGATTTTATTTATTTATTTGACAGAGAGAGACACAGCAAGAGAGGGAACACAAGCAGGGGGAGAGGGAGAAGCAGGCTTTCCGCTGAGCAGGGAGCCCGATGCGGGGCTCGATTCCAGGACCCTGGGATCATGACCGGAGCCGAAGGCAGACGCTTAACTGACTGAGCCACCCAGGCGCCCCAACCATCATATTTCTTAACAACTCTTTTTTCTGAATTCCTGCTTGCCTCACCTTTCCCTTAGTCTTTTCCTTCCTAAAAAATTAGTCTTCTTTTTAATTCTACTTATATTGCCTAAGCAGAAAGTCACATTTCTCAAGCTATTGCTCAGATAATTAAGATAATCCTCCAAAGTACAAGAATCACTATTTACATTTAAACAAATAGGTACATAAATTTTAATTACAGTATATGTTAAGAAAAAAAAAAGAAGATAGCAGGAGGGGAAGAATGAAGGGGGGAATCAGAGGGGTAGACAAACCATGAGAGATGATGGACTCTGAAAAACAAACTGAGGGTTCTAGAGGGGAGGGGGGTGGGAGGATGGGTTAGCCTGGTGGTGGGTATTGAGGAGGGCACGTTCTGCATGGAGCACTGGGTGTTATGCACAAACAATGAATCATGGAACACTACATCTAAAACTAATGATGTAATGTATGGGGATTAACATAACAATAAAAAATTTAAAAAAAAAAAAGAAAAAATTTAATTACAGTACCACTGCCAGTCATTTTATAGATGCAACACATATTTCTTCTTTAAAATAATTCTTGCTAATAAATGTATCCAAGATTAGTATTTTTCAAACTTTTATCTTTTTCACATGTAATACCTTTTCTCTTATCTGTACAAATATCTATAGTATCTCCTTATCCCCATTCCCCCGCCCCCAGCAATATCCACTTTTTATCCCAGTAATACCAAACTACTTTTGGACCCCTGAATATAACAGAAATTTTTCATATCTACATGGATATATATTTTGTCTCTCAGCCTCAAATGACCTTCCACTCTTGTCCATCCAGCCAGTTACAATTCAACCCTCAAAACCCCCCTCCTCTTTGAAGTCTTTTTTGAAGTCCACCCTCTCCTCTGAAGATCTGGTCACAGACAGACATAGTTTCAACTTCTAGACATAATTCTATCATTATACATTTATTAAACTTTATTATAACCAGGTATTTATGTTTCTTGTTTCTTATTGCTTCCTTGCTTGAGATTAAGATCTTCAGGGCATTGTACACCTAGTTCTAACCACAAAAGAAGCACATAAACATTCATCAGAATGTCAAAATCTGGCCATGGTAGTAGCAGGGGAAGCAGCCAGGTAAAGAAACACTACAGTAGAATTATTTTAACTATTCTCCACCAGCTTTTAAAAAAATAGAATTTATAGGGGCGCCTGGGTGGCTCAGTCGTTAAGCGTCTGCCTTCGGCTCGGGTCATGATCCCAGGGTCCTGGGATCGAGTCCCACATTGGGCTCCCTGCTCCGTGGGAAGCCTGCTTTCCCCCTCTCCCACTCCCCCTGCTTGTGTTCCCTCTCTCGCTGTGTCTCTCTCTCTCAAATAATAAAATCTTTAAAAAATAAAAAAAATAAAAAATAAAAAAATACAATTTATAAAAATGTAGGGGGCTAAGCATAAGACTAAATAGATTTATCTACCAAATCTTAGATGTTTTCATTGGTTTATTGTAGCAGAACTCAATGTACTAATACAAGAAAAAACATTAGTATTTTGTGCATTTCTCTAAATTTTAACTGTTTAAAAAGTATTTAAAGGGGCACCTGGTGGCTCAGTTGTTAAGCATCTGCCTTCGGCTCAGGTCATGATCCCAGGTCCTGGGATCAAGCCCCGCATCGGGCTCTCTGCTCAGCGAGGAGCCCGCTTCTCCCTCTCCCTCTGCCTGCCTGCCTGCCTACTTGTGATCTCTTTCTCTCTGTCAAATAAATAAATAAAATCTTAAAAAAAAAAAATTAAGGGCGCCTGGGTGGCTCAGTCGTTAAGCATCTGCCTTCGGCTCAGGTCATGATCCCGGGGTCCTGGGATCGAGGCCCGCATCGGGCTCCCTGCTCTGCAGAAAGCCTGCTTCTCCCTCTCCACTCCCCCTGCTTGTGTTCCCTCTCTCGTTGTGTCTCTCTCTGCCAAATAAATAAATAAAATATTTTTTAGAAAAAGTATTTAAAGACTAAAGAAGCCTGAATTTAGTAACTTTCCTAAAATTTTAGTTTCAAATAAAGTAACACATACTAACACCTTGATATTAAAGTCAGTCCAACTCTAAATGACTATGTAGCTGGTATATACTTCTTCCCTTCACTAATAAGAAAACTAAAATAGTCCAGCTTCTAAAATCATAATGTATTTATACATATTAACTTCACCACTATAGGTGGTGAAAAAGACATTAAAATACATTAAAAATAAAACATTTATTAATCATATTTTTTAAAATGTAACTTTAGTTACATTTATTCTGACTTAAGCAACATGAGCTTAATTAATATTTATTAATAAAAGCAATTCAAAATACCTACATTATAAGATTTTACAGTTATGTCACATTATAGTTTATTTACTGCCACATGGCTACTTGTGCAAGTAAGGAACAGTCTTCTGGCTGATGACTTTTCTTGAGATACCCTGAAAATCAAAGATTACTAAATATCAATTAAGCTCAAGTTGCTTAAGTCAGAATATTTTAAAAGTTATCCTCATTTTTGGAGATGGCTTGAAGTATCCTCCACAATACTGGATTTTGAGTTTCCCTCACCCAGGACGCCATGCTCAATACAAAGCAAAATTCCCTTCTCACACTCCCCTCTTCTTCCTTAATACCTGGCCCATACTTGTTTCAACACTTTTATGACCATTTCTGGTTTGTTTCAATATCTGAACTCATTAGTTCACTTATCTAAAATATAAACGTTATATACACACACCACCCCCCAATCAAGGTAAATTAGAAATATAATGAAAAACTAAAGATAAAACGCCTTCTCCGTCCATTGTATGGATATTGCATGAGCACGTCACAGAAGAAGCCTCAAATCAGTCATTTATTCACTCATACATACATTCATTTAAATTTATACCACCTATGTTTACAGCACTGAGCTGTACACTGAACATTTAACAACAGGCATGAAGGATGACATAAATTCTTTCATACCAATGGAGCTTAATTTAATTACTCAATGTAAGTAAAGACCATCACAAAAGATTTTTTGTTTTAGTTTAAAGCTGTGAAAAAAAAAGTATCCTCAGAAATCACTTTAAGTACTTTTATAATTATGTTAGAAAGTAGTCCTTAAGCTTACAATAAATACAATGCAAACATCATCAGAACTCTAATTAACTGAGAAGCAGACCAATTTAACGAAATGGATGCAAAAGAGAAAATAGTGACGTTTTAAAATTAGTAACTATTGTATAGTATATCTTCATTTTTACTTAGATTGCCTTACAACTAGCCTGTTGCTTATTTTTAGCCATAGTATTTTGTGCTTTTTAAACCAACTGTTATGAATACCCAGCCAAATATGTAATACTTAAGGAAATTTTTATAAAAGTCATAAAAATATGGAAAATACATATATCCTTGAAAACAGAATTTGAATTAGAACATCTACACATTTTTTTTTAAAATCAAGGTCAATAATCTGTTAAACCAAAATAAAGAAATTTAAAAGAACTGAGCTAAGGAACAATGAAAGCAAGCAAAAAAAAAAAAAAAAGAAAAAAGAAAACAAACTTTGCAAATGAAGAAAAATAACGAAGTGTAGAAATCAAATCACCCTGAAAGTATTGACATCTTCAAACTATAATTACGGAAAAACAGAAAATGACCAGGCTATATTCTAACCAAATATAATCATCTCTCTCTCTCTTTTTTTTAATGTGTGGTAATGCTAAAGAGAACTTGTCTTTGGCCCTTCGGTACAGCAAATCAACAACAACAAAAAATTGTCCTAAAATACGTAATGTGCTCTCAACTTAATTTTCAAAATGGGGGAGGGGCACACGCATTTTAAAACTAGGAAAGAGAAAAAAGTAAAGATCTATTTCCTCCGAGGGTCATATCCAAAAATGGGGGAAGGGAAAAAAAAAAGTGGAGCAAAACAAGAAAAGAATGAAGTACCTACTAAACTTGACCACAAATTCAGAATACATATTTAAAAGTACAGGATTAAGTTACATCACTTAATCTGCGGGTATCTTGGTTCTTGGTTTTCTCAACAGTTACAGATTCTGGAAGAGATCAGATCTAAGATCCATTCCTTTCATCTAGTTCCACAATTCCATGATTTTTCCAATCTCTTCAAATGGAAAGCCTCTTTGCTACTTTTAAGTGTCCTCATTAAGTCTTTGACAGAGATGCCATTTAACGGGAAAAAACTTAAAACTTAAGACAGCAACAATTAAAGCACAACTTTTTAGGGAAAAGTAAAACATGCCCATATTCCTTTAACAAAGAAAAAGATGCTTTGTAATACCTCTAAGTCTTGGTGACCAAAGAGCTGCTTACACCTGGGCTCATAGGAAGCATCTGATAAATACACATAATAATTAACAAGAGAAAAGCTTCCAGACAGATTTCACACTAGGTTTTTTTTTAAAAAGCACTTCCATGATTTTTTTTAAAAAACCTAAATTAGTCTTAGAAAAATAAAAACAGTTATACAAAGAATAATTAAGACTAAACACGTGAATGAACAGTCTCCAAGTAAACTCATTGCTTCCAATACTAACCTCTTCAAAAATAAATTATTTCAAGAATGAATACAACCAAAATTGAGAAGTTACAATTGTTCTAAAATATTGAGTAATATATAACAAAAACGTGTACCACATTCCCACTATGTTCAGTGTTAACAAAATGTATCCAATTCCTTTCTTTCTGCCCTTCCCCCCAAACTACTGGATCTTAAAAAAGTCACTGAATCTAATTCCTGGAGCAGCAAATTATTAACAATTTAAATGAAAACAACTTTCTTCTTTAAGATAAGAATGATTTTTAAAAATTGAATCAACTGAGAGTCAGCATTTATTATATCCTAGAGGGAATGCAGGATTTGAAGACTTATTTATTTAATAAGTACATTATGTGAAAATTTCTCCTGCAAAGGAATTACGGAGTCTTCAGTGGAAAAGTCATCTCAAAAACCTTTAAAACAGAAACATTATTCTTCAAAACTTCAAAAAGTGGTTCAGTTTCACAAGGAGAGTAAAAAACACTACAGTCTAAAATTTAAAAATCACTGAGTTCAGAATAAAATTCATTGTAAATTACAAATCCACTGAACATCAGTAGGACATAGAATAGGTCTTGAAATGAGAAAAAATATATGAATTTTAAATATCAAGTATTAAATAAAATTAGTTTAAGAATGGTAAAAAAAAAATGGTTTATTTTCCACACCAAATAATCTTACCTGAATCATTTTGCTGTTAAAAAACTCAAGATACTGATTTCATTTTTCATCTGGTCCTGTCAACGATGCTATCTATGACAGGCCCTGCAGGAAGCAGCAAAAGATCAATGATGGAGTGTAGCTATGATGTGTTTTCATGATCAAGTTTTGTTATGGAAAAGGATATCCATATAGTAGCTTGAAAGTCAGGGAATATTGAAAATATCTCAAAAACTTTGTCAGTGTAAATAATATTCCTTTTTTGTACTTTGTAGTCCTAAATGTTTATATTCAATTATCTTCTTTATCAAAAATTTAAAAATGATGGTACAGTATATATGTGAAATTTTAAAGAATCATCTCTATATTGATAAGAAAACAATTATCCAAGGTGTCAAAAATGAAAAATGTTTAAGAGTGTGGGAATGATTCTCTTAACTTCTAGAGATGTTTATTTTAATCTTATTTCCCATGAGTACTATAATTATAAATTATTAACTATTCATAATTTAATTAAAATAAACTTTAACAGACTTCTTGCAAACAGTAACTTCAGAATCAAATAGTTACTGGCAATACTGGTAAAAATTCTTTCAAGAAAAGCATATAGGTTACAAAAAAATCTGTACAAACTCCAAAACTTAAGTACTCTTTGGTAATTGACAGGTTATATTCAATAAAGACCAAAAAATTCAAATTAGTAAAACTAATAGAAAAGTCAAAACTACAAAACTCCTTCACAAGATTCCAAATGATATTTTTAAATCAGAATTGTTTTAAAATTGTATAGCAATTTACCAGATTTAATTTAAAGACATTTTTTACCTTAGGAATTAGTTTCCTTTCAAGGGCAATTAATAAAACAGCAATGTGATAAGACCCCTACAATAAGTAGAAACACTATTAGAAGACAAGAAACTTCTATGTATGTCTTGGAAGCATTCTGAAGTCAGTCTTCCAATAGATTAAGAAATTTAAAATAAGAGAAATAAATGACAGATTAAATTTTTTAGAGTTTTTATGCTATACCTGTTTTATTTGTTAAAACACTTCAAAGCATTGGGCAGAGTTTGCTTGCTAAAGCCTCTAACATGCTAAAAAGATACAACTTAATTTTACATGGGTTATTTCTCCTATAAGAATAAATAAATGTTAAGCTAAGGTAATACTAATAAAAAAATTACAATGTACCTCCACTCATTTTTGCTCACTCCTGATTTGAAAATGTACTTGTGGAACAGGGAAATTTAAATACTTCCGACTTGTTTGGTTTTCCTACTTCTATGCAACATCTCTCTCTTTTTTTTTTTTTTTTTTTTTGCGGGTTCTATCAGATTCATAGAAATCATTTTAGTTTTAAATATCTCCATATAAAAAAGTGGAAAGCCGATGCCATCTTTTAAGAACAAGATGAAGAAAATGGAAATTTTACCAACCCAAGCATTAGGAAGTACTGAAAAGTACTGCTTCATTTCTTGCATGTTGTGTTTTATACCATGACACTTCAGTCTCTGAGGGTCAGGTTAATTAAGCTCCACAGCAGCTGCAGTGCAATGTGAGACACACACTGCTGTGGTTCCCACCAGTCCAGTCCAATTACCTGTAGTATTCCAGTACTGGACAAGTGACAACCAACCTCTTCTCTCTAGTCACTTGCTCCCACTGGCCTACTGATAAATGTTAGAACAAACTAACCTCTTTTTGGAAAGGACTGCAAGCTGAATGCACCTGCTGCGGGCTGCAATGATGAGTCCCAGAGAGATGTTTGTCAGTCAGATCTCTGCAGATGTTGTTTAACTTTATGCTAGAGATGTATCCAAAGATGGAAACGAGATGGCAATCAAGCACAAATCTCCCACCCTTGTCCCCCCAATTTTATTTTGAAAAGCTGCACTTGCTCATAAAAGTGGCTTAAAACAACTCTGCTAAACTGAAAACAACCAAGACTAAATTCTATGGTTAAAAAATAGTTTATTAGGTACTGAATTTTAGGTAACAAGTGGCATAACTGTGTTCAGTAGTGTTATTCGTGTTATTGAAAAGCTTAAAAATTCTCTTAAGCCAGAGCAAAGCAAAACAGAACAAAATAGCTAAAAAATAGACAAGTTTTCAAGATGGGTGGTTTATTGGTCAGGTTTTTAGTGATACCACATACTCCTTAGAGTTCCCAAGATGCAGATTGTTCTTCCTCTTGTATATTAGACAAAACATCTTCCATACATAAATACTGAACTATTTCACCAATTGTGTTCACTATTTCTAAACTAGTCCTGAAATCTTTTGGGGATGATATTTGCAAGGCGATGTTGTTAGATGTAATGGATTTCCTTACAATGTCACAAATTTAAATGAGCTATTTTTCTAAAATCCAGAAGGCTTCAAATAGCAAATATCAAAGTGACATTATACATTATAATTCATGAAAACACCAACAGTGTAAATGATGTTCCACAACTTACTAAATCAGTGATAGAAGACATAACATCAGAATGAAATAAAAAAGAATCAAATAAATTGAATACCTAAGATTTCTAATGCTAATTCAATTTTTCTAAAAATCCCATGCTACAAAATATTTGCTTACATGATTAAGTATCAAAATTGTATCTTTTGGACTTTACAATTTTAACATATATTGTGCTACGCCAGTAACATTCCTTCATATGTTAAGATTTTCTATTGCTTAAAATGAGAAACAAAATATTAAATATACAGCAAATTTTCGGAGACATTAATGTCTAAGTGAAAGATTATGGTTCCTCCTCCAACTAAGGGTATAGAGAGACAAAATATAAAGTAACCCACAAAACAGGTAATATGACAAATATTACAAGTTTAAGATTTAAAGAAAAACACATTATGTGTCAGAAACTCTTTGATCACACTAAAATCAAAGGTATAGCATAGTGTAATGATAACCATCATATTAAACTCAACAATCCTAGAAATTACGCTACTTTATTTTTCCTTTTTACAACTCTATTTACCTACTAATTTTGCCTTGAAATATGTATCAATAAATTTCTAAGGTGCTTTGCATCTAGATCAAAGTGTTTAGACTGCAATTTTTAAAAGCTGTAACTAAAATATTCCCGTTATACTACCAATATAATACTCTTCCTTCAACAATGTAAACAAAAGAAGTGATCTATTTTAAAACTTTATCAACTCATCTGATTTCCAAAAAATGATCATTCTTATGCTATACAGTCCCGATCCTGGACGTTAAATTGGCCATTGAATTCTTCCCAGGTCAAAATTAAGGTAGTATTGGGTATTTCCTTCACTAAAAGAAAAATTCAGTCACAGTCTGCTTTTTCATGAGCTTTAAAATTTTAACATATAAATGGCTTGTGATTTAAAAAAACAAAACAAAAAACATCACCTAAGTTGGACAATGCTAAGATTATGATAAATCTAGGAATATAAGTTCAAATTTTAACTTAAGGACCATAAAAGGAAATACTTCACTGTAATCTTAGCATATATTAGTCTCTATCTTACACTGTTTTCATATTTATGGTTAGAAAACTGGATCACATTTGATGTGAAGTATTTCTGTTTGATTGATATAATGAATATCTCTACTGTCATACAATGGAATAACAATAGGTACATTATGAATTCTAAAATATAAGGCACATATGAAAAAATATATTTTATAAATTCTTTACTATTCCTAACCAATACATATTCAATAAGTTTTTTGGATTATCTACCTGAGCCATGCATTACTTTTAATAAAAAATCAATCTATTTATTAACAAAACTAAATACATCTTCAGATGCCAAATAAAAGAATAAGAGAACACTATCGCCATTCTGAAAATGCATTCAGTAATATATTCCCCAAAATGAGAAAGCTGTTTTTTTACTACAAGGCAACAACTTTAGGTAACCTATTTATAAAAAAGATATATAAATAAATAAGCTGGCTTAATCAAGTAAGAAAAAAAGATATATTCATAAATCACAGGTAATAAGTATTATTCTGTAAGATTTAGATTTTTAAAAAGATAAATGAATTACAAAGCACAGCAAAAAAAAAGCATGTCTACTTGTAGATCTTTTCTTTCTGATTACAGTAATTTAAAAATGCACTTTACAATCCTCATCATACAATTTCCCAAAATTATTTTATTTATTATGACATGCTGAAATACACAATACAATACAGAGTTCTACAAATTCTAAATCATACCAATTAATGTGCATAAAATATTTTCTTGATTTCAACCATAAGTATCAAAAATTACTCAAAAAAGCAAGGTTGCTTAAGATATTTTAAAGACCCAAGCTGAGCAAAAAAACAAACAAAAAAATCCAAAAACGCACAAATATGATAAATATGAGTAGACTATATTGGCTACAATAAAAACAATGGACATACATTTGAGTTGAAATTTGCTAAAATATCCCCAAAGTGTGTCTGTACCCTGCATTATATATCCTAAAGAAAATCTGTCTTAGATACATCAGTATTTTAACTAAACCTTCTGAACACAATTACATTCTGTTTCAAAACTTAGGTGATTTGAGAAAATCCATTAGGTTATACAACTAAAGTACACTTTTCCCCAAATACACTGTCTTACCAAATGAGAAACAGAAAAATTCTTCATGAAATAAACATCAGGCATATTCATTCTAATCAAATAGGAGTCATAAATACATATATGAAACACAAAAATGGGCCTCCAATTAAATTATTGCATAATCCTACAAGAAAGTACTTGTAACACGGCGATATAAATCATAGTTTTATAATTTACTTTGTCTGAGATGAGCAGGTAAGTATCCCTTAAATATATCTGAGTATGAGAAGTTGAAAGTAGCTCAGAGGCTGTTATATTGAAGAATACCAGGACCTCAGATAATTCCACAGGCTGTTGTCAAGTGTGAACAGAAAGACTATTAGAATTGAAGTCTATCAGAAGAAGAGAGATGTATCTGTCTGAACAGGTAATAACCTAGTTAATATCACATTTAAATAAAAAGTGTTCAGAATTAATACAGCTTCTTATTAATTACAAGGCTTTATTTTATCCTTAAAATTGATTCCAGTGTGTGCTTGGTTTCCACCTGTTACAGGCAGAGAGTATATGCCTTCTTTTATCCAGACATTTCAAATCGCATTTGATAGGTTACGTCACTACACACACAAAATTTTGTTCAACGCATTCCAGTTTTCCATTTTTTTCCAACGGATATTCTTGCTCTATATGAATAACGTGTCTCAGAACTATAAATAAAATAAGCAATTTCAATGTAATAAGAAAAATACGCATAACTAAGTGGACTAAAAACAAAAGATCTAATTCTCGGTGCACCCTTTCCAACCCACTGAAAATAAACTATATTCAAATGAAAAGGCATTTAATTTACTATTTAGAATATCCTTGATAAACACCAATTTTCTGTAACATCCCTGCACATCTGATACCACCTCATGTTTAATGCAAAAAAGCTATTTCATTTTCATCTATTGACAGTGAATTTAATTTACCATTGCAGCTCTTTTCCTAGAACTATCACGTTATTAATTCTGCAATCAAGCTCTTTTGAGTGCTTTTATTTGTACTAAGGTTTTCACAATTCCACATTGATTTTTTTATCATAATATATCTTTTAAACATACAAATGTGAATATGTTAGTAAACTTTCTTAATGCATAAGGAAAGTTTCAGAGACAAGGAAAGCCATCTACAAAACTACACTCACAGGAGCAAACTTTCGAAGGACAGAATATCTAATAAATTACATTTTAGTTTAATATTTGTAGTGTTTACCAAATATATTACATTTATCTTATATAACTAAATGATATTGTCAACCATTCTAAAACTTTCTCTAGCATAATGGTCCATTTTCCACCACCAATCAATTGGCTATGAAAAAGAAATCCTCTGTTAAAGAACTCTTACTGAAATTACATCATTGAAAGTAAATAAGCTCTTCTTTTCTACCAGGAAAAAAAAAAAAAGCAGTATCAGTCCCCTCAGCACTGAATAAATATTTTTTATGGCCATAAAGCAAACTAATAAAAAAAAAAAAGGCAGAAGCTACACCTGGGTAAAAGCAAATCAGTTCATGTTTTACCTAAGAGATACACTATTCAATTATGCAGATTTTCCAGTTAAACTTAAAACCCATATACTGAGTAGCAAAATGATACAAAAGAAAAAGATAAAACACGCAGAACTATATGACACTTGAAATAAAAAACACACACTGAAAAGTAAAAAAAAAAAATTATACCACCTAGGAAACTTGTCATTTTCCAGTAGGTTATAGTACCACACAACTGTTAACATATTTTAATCGAATACAGCTCTTCATAACAAATTTTGAAGTATTACTTTCCTTCTTACATAATAATATATTTCCTTGTCACAATTACATTAAAAACGCAGTATTTTAAAAAGCTGAAGAGGCAGCACTTGTCCTCTTTACTTCACTCCAGGGCCAACAAACAAAGCAGTGAAGCAGAAAGAGGTACATAATGGATTTAGAAGTAAATGGTCCATTCTTTAAGAAGCCTTCCTACCCCCTCTTCTGAATTCACTCTAGACTAATTGTCATTACAATGATGTCTGAAAACTTCAAAAGAACCCTATTTCCTGATGCCAGCTGTCCATGTTTCTATCTTTAAATTTTAGAGTTTCTTCCTAATTAGAAAGAAGTATTTAGAAATACCCAAAAGATTCATCTCGTAATTATTCTAAATCAGACACAGTATATCAATTATTGAAACAAAACATAACACCAACAGTAGAAATATACTTTAAAATTTTCCGCAAATACAATAGATAAATAAAGTTTATACTATTAAGAATTTCTTTCCATACAACATACAGCACAGGTAGATCTTCTCTTTCTTTCCTTGGGGATTTATCAAACAATCCCTTCACCATTGCACCTACCTGGGTAAAAATCTTTGGACTTAGACAGCTTGATGGTGGCTCCAGTTTCTTTTTGCAACTGAACAATTGTCTGTCCTCCCTTCCCAATTATAGATCCAGCAGCATAACTAGGTATGAGAACCTTTAGAAAATACTGGCCGTCTTCTGAAAAATGCAAAGAAATATACTTGGTTAACATAATTTTAAACTTTGTATCCCCTCTCCACCCTCAAGAGGGAAAAACAGCAATTAAAACATTGCGCATATAGCTGCAGGAAATATGGGGTTAAATTTTTTTAAAGAACAAAAATAAGCCAATTACAATGAAAAATAAATAGGTACAAAATGTTTCCCATTTTGTAGGATTTATACTTTCAAACTTGGAATTAAAAACTAAACATGTTCTATCATTTTGCAGCACTGTAGAAACTGATGACTAAATTCCAGTTGTTATTCCAAACATGGAAGTCTTCCAATTCTATCTGTGGTTACTATGGTAAAATGAAATGAACTGACCCTTTAACAAAACTTCAGAGATTTATATGATGACAAACCTTCGCTTAACATATTGCAAAATAAATAAGTAAAAGGACTGTAAATAGTGATGAGCTATATTTGTTTGACATTAGCAAACATCTAAGGACTACAATTAGCCATTGCCTATATCCTACTTAAAGTATACAAAACAAACACTTCTCCCACCAAATAATCCACCCAAACTGTAGGGTGTATTCCAAGCCTGCAATAACTGCCAGGAAATAACTCAAAGTGCTGTGAACTGGCAAATCTAACTAATCCTGGTGTATTTCTTTAGCACTTCTTAGTCTACCATGATCTCGTTTAAGCTCATTAGTTAAAGGACGTTAAGAAGAATTCTGCCAATACTAAAAAGCTTAGGAGTCATTTATATCAAATACACTTAAAAGTGACCAAACAGATTATGTTACTTCTCCAAAACAGCCACAATTTTTAAAGCGGAGGGGGTGGATGAACCAAGAAAGAGTGAAATGAAATGTTTTAGAAAATAAAGCCAACTCCATAAACTTTAATTTCCGACAAACTGATCAAGTCTTAAATAGGAAACACCCCGGTAAATCCAGCTTCCTCATGTGAATAAACGTTCCAAATTTTGCGGGTGTGCCATTCGCAAGACTCCCATCCGTCTCTAATGTACATGCTGTAGATAAATTCACCTCTGCCTCGATGCATTGGGTGCATTGTTAAGATGACTCCAGTGCAAATGAAGAAGCGATACCGGTCCCGTTATAACTCATCTTCCCAGGAAGCGCAGGATGTTAAACTAACAAGTCACAGTACCAGACACCCCCACCCTCGTATGCACACCTCTGAAGACAAATCAATGAGATATTTGCAACGACAATATAAGTGCGGTAAGAGCATGCACTCATCAAGATTTTGCATACTACTTGTGGCCCAAAGCAAGGGGATGAAGAGAGAAAAACTCTCCTGTGCCCCAATCATTTGCTATCCGCTACCCAAGTGCCATTTATTTATTTATTTTATCAGACTGTTAAATGCAGCGCGCATCTTCGGGCGGCCATCACCTCACTCGGGGGTCATCCTCCTCCTCTTTAACGGACCCCCTTGCCCAGGTCTAGGATATTTAAATGGTCAGTCTTTAGACCGATTAAATGGAAAGATAGGTCTATTCCGAAAAACCGGTCGCCATTTTGATGAATGATAAACAGAGAAATGGAAATGTGTCCGGGACGGCGAGGTGCGGGGCAGGTGCAGGGGAGGGGGCGCGGGGCAGGGGCGCGGGAGCCGCCGGGTTCCGGCTGGAGGTGTCCGGGCCGCGGGAGGGAGGGAGGCCGGCGGGAGGGAGGGAGGTAGGGGCGGGCGGCGGGGGATGGGGCCAGCGGGGAGGTGGAAGCGATACCCACCGCCCGTATTGGTCCTCTTGGTGCTGCCGGCTTCAGGGGGGGCTTCCAGCGGCCTTTTCCGCGAGTCCGGCGGGTCCAGGTCTATGGGAACCCCAGTGTGGGTCCCGTTCTGCTGGATGGGAGCTGCCGCCATCATGTTTGCAGTTCCTGCCGCTGCTACGGGGAGAAGGTTCTCCCTTTTGTTTTGGCTTTTTTTCTTTTTTTTTGCGTTTGGGGTTTCTTAAGGTTTTTTTGTTGTTGTTGTTGTTTTTTTTTTTTTAAATCGGATCAATAGAAATCTCTTTAGGAAAAAAAAGCAATGTTGCTGGTTTGTTCTCACTGGGGAGGGGGCAGGGCTGAGGAGCAGCTGCAGTGCAGTGTCAGAAAGGAGACAGGGGAATGGAGGGGGTGTGAGAGACGGAGGGTGAAAGAAGGAGAAGAAAGGAGAGAGGGGGAGAGAGTGAAGGGAGAGGGGCGAGTGAATGAGCGGGAGGAGGGGAGCGGGGAGGACTGGCAGAGGGAGTGGGAGAGCGCGAGGGCTGGCGGGGCGCGGGGAGAAGCCGAGGAGGAGGGGAGAGTGAGGGAAAGAGTGAATGAGCAGGAGGAGGGGAAGGAGGTGGATGCGGAGAGAGGAGCGAGCGGCGGAGGAGGGCAGGAGCCGGGAAGGAGCGCGGCGATTCCCGCGCCGCGCTAGCGCTGCGCTCGCTCCCGCTGCTGGTGCTGCCGCCGCCGCTGCTGCCGGTGCGGTTCTGCCGTTGCCTGGGCTGCTCGGCGATGCTGCTGCTGCCGCCCGGTCTCGCTCATTATTTCTCCCGCTTGTAGGGGGGGCTGGCGGGGAGGGAGGGGGATGGCTGCGAGGGGAGGGTAGCGAGGGGTTGAGTTCGTAGACTCCCACACACTTCGCGCTCGGGTCCCTGCCTCTCAGCAGCGCCGCCGCCGCAGCTGCCGCCTCCCAGCGCTGATACCTCAGCCTGCGGGGGCGGAGGGGGCCCCGCCGGAGGCGGGGGAGGGTGTGTGTGTGTGTGTGTGTGTGTGCGCGCGCGTGTGTGTATATGAGTGTGTATGCGCGTGCGTGTGTGAGCGCGGGCTAAGCGCGTACCCGGGGGCGCGCGCCGGCGACGGGGGCGGGGACGGGGGCTGAGGCGCTCCTGTGGGTAGGGAGGGGTGAAAGGTCTCGGGTCCCCGGCAACACGGCTCAGGCAAACTCAAGCGGCTTGTCGCAGAAACCAAGGGGTCTAAGAAACACGCTAGGCTAGAAGGCGGGAAGCAGAGATTACTGACAGCCGTGCCAGCCAATAAAATGGGAATATGAGAAAGGTTCTTCAGGCCCCTTCCCAATCAGGAAACTTAGGTATGAGAGGGAATGAAGGGGCGGGGTGGGATCTCGGTCAAGCCGGGGCTGGAGCGGCGACAGTTGTGACTAGTCTGAGAAGGGCATTCGAGTGACCGTTGACAACGGGTGAGACAGCGTCAAGGCTGAAGGAAGAACCTTAACTTTATGCTTCCAGGACTTCTAGCTAGGTACATTAGTTTTTATTTTTTAAAGAGTTAGGTAAAAGACAGCATCTCAACTCATCGGCGGTTTTCTACGGGTTGTTTCATCAAAAGAGTATTTTTTAGTGGCACTGTGTAACATCGTTAGGGAACTTATAGTGTCACTCGCTGCCTTTAATCCTTTCGGGAACAAGCCAGGATATAAATACATAAAGCTAGGTATATGGGTCTTCCCTTCACGAGGCGCTGATAGGCAGATTAAAGACAGGCAACAGCTGAGTGAGTGTACACAAAACTAATTATTGAAGAAAGTATGAATATAGGAATAAAACTAGTTGCAATGTGCACGGCTTACGATTATACAGATCTTGGATATATAGGGAATCTGAACCTCAAGTGTACAACGCTACAGAAAAAAAAATAACAGCTAACGATAGACTCTGAAAGTCTGAAAAGATTCAGTTTACAGATCAGTAAACTGACTCAGTGAAGTATTTTGCTCAAGGTCATCTACCAAGTTAGTTGTTTAATTAATCAGTGTGCTAGGAATTAGGGATAGTGGAAAAACATGGGCTTTGGAGCCTGAAATCTTGGTTGCAAGTCCTTGCAGTCATGTTCTGAAAGTGTCTTGGGCAAATCCTTTAACATGTTGGCTATTTATTAAGTGCTTACCATGTGCCAAGCAATCCATTTTACATGTGATGCTCTTTACGTGTAGTATATCATACAGTTATTACGGCCCCTATTTTATGAGGCAGTTTAGGTTTAGAGATATTAATAATTCAAAGTCACATAGGTATAAATATTGTCTCAATAATTCAAACTCAGGTCTTCCTGATTCCAAAGTCTGTCCTCTTGAATATTGCAGTACACTAGAGCTTCAGTTCCTTCGCACTTAAAACAGGGACTGAAACTCTACTTCCCATAAGTCTTAGGGTCAAATGAAATAATGTATTGTAAGATGTGAAATGTGTTGTAAGATGTGGAAAGGTATAAACATATTCGCTAGATTTCTAGAACAAAGATGCTTCTTCCTTGTACTTTTCACTATAGCACTTCAACCTGAATGATGGTTTCAGTAAAAGCTAGCATAATAAAGAACTTCACTGTAATTCCATGATATTCTAACCAAGAATACCTGCATATCTGAGGCAATAACCAAAGAGAATAGAATAAAATTTAATTCCTGACAGAGAAGGGAATGGAAAAGAATACTAACCCTTCTCATCGCGTCCTTTATTGCAAGGAACATCTAGGAGGTATTGGGATTTCTGGTGCTTTTTAAATGATGAAAGATAGATTATAGTCCACTGAACAAGGAAAAAAAATAACATTTAGTTTGGGAATAAAAGTTCATCTGGAGTATGAAAAACACTTTGCCTCAAATCAGAGAAGAAGATATGCTGAGACCTCAAAGAAAGGGAAAGCAGGTAAGTTAGTACATATTGGTAAAAGTCTGTGAACCTTTAAAAAGTCCAGAATTTTTATCTGATATATGATGTAATAGGAAACCATGATATGGCCTTCATGACCAAAATAAAGAGGATTTATACACGGAATTGGATTAAAAAAAACACAAGGGAGCTGTGATGAAAGAAAATCAGGGTTTGGAATAAGTATGTGGTAGTCAAGATAGAAAAAGCTGATGGTAGACATTGTGTAATCAAAGTATTCTGTGAAGTGTACCAAAAATATGCAAGGATGTTTTCAAATGAAAAATTAGAAGAGGGCTGGGATTTGCTACTAGATTGTTTTAAAACAGTAAAAGACAGGGGACAAAGATAATTCAAAAATGAAGATAGCTCAAAGCTATATTGTATTAAAGCTTGGACAAAGTATTCAGCATAATGTAGTTTTGAATTGGGGAAAGCCTGAAAAATGGAAACTGATGTTAACAAATTTCTAAAAATAAATAAAATATTTCTAAAATATTTTAGAAAATATCTGTCATTGCCATGTATGTTAAATTGAAAATGAGCTTTCTAAGTTAAATTGCCTTACTGAGACATAAGCTTCCTGAGAGTCATGTCACTGTATTCTTATTTATTTGACCCTTCTCTTATTTCCTTCTTCAGACTTAATATTTAAATACTATCTACCACTCCATGGGGCCTAGGAGTAGAAGGTATGATTTTAAATGTGGAGAGCATGCTTACCAATAATTTATTTAACTCTGATATGCCAGGAATTTCAAAGACTATCCTAAGACCTGGTCAGACATCAAAGGGTCAGTTAGCTATGATCTGATTTGGTCAATGAAGGTTATCAGAGAGTACATTTTATTCTCCATTCCCTATTATGTTTTATTGTTTTTTAAAAAAGCATACTCCATTTCACACTGTGTGTACCTCTATCATTCTGATTAAATAGACATAAACGTTTTAAGTCTTATTCTGCATTTTTACCAGCTAATAAAACTGAAAAAATTTTTAAAAAGCAACTCCCAGTTTATAGTATGCTATACCTCTTATGATACAAATAAACGTTTGAATGAACTTTTTAAAAAATATAATAGAAATATTTGACCTTTTAATTCTCTGAAAAGAAATATTTTTTAATTAACCAAGCAATTGGCAGTGCAAATTTAATATTTTCTAACACCATAAGATACAAGAGAATGTGTGTGCTTTTCCTTACTTAATTAGTTGATGAGTTATGAACATAAGCAACTCCGATAAAAATGATATTAATCTGAAGAACAAAATCCCAGGTCTTTATTGGCTTTCAGTAGAGGTTCTTTTCTTTCCTAAGTTTTAGTCAGAGTAACATGGACATAAGGTAATCTATTTTCAGTAGTAATGATTGGCTTTCTAGGGAAAACACAGATAGTCGATGTCCACAAATATTCCTAAACCCATTTGTCTCCTTCCTCCTGCCTTTCCTACAATGAGTCCTATTAACTATAGAACATAATACTCCCTCTACTTGAGTGTCTCTTCAGCCTATGCTTTAGGAAACTTTTCTGAGTTTGTGTTCTACCAAAATCAGATCCTGGCTTAAGTATTAAAGTGCAAATAGTGTATTTTAGAAAGTGATTTCAGGAAACAGTAGGGATTTGGGGAAGTGAGACAGGGAATGGAAGGAAGGCAATGAAGGGTGAATTACCAAGCAAGTTTCATTGTGAGCAGAGCTTAATCTTACTGGGATTCCTGAGAAACCATTTAAAACAGTAACTTCAGAATTAGCCCACTCAAAGTGTGAGAAGACTGAGGTATATATGCACCAACTCCCTTCAGTTATGGATGGCGTTCTTTTCCTAGGGTGCATTAATTCAATGCATGCATGCTGGCTAGTCTTCCAATTGCCAGAGCTGCATCTTTTTCTGACGACTTTCTCTGACAGCTGGTCTATTCTGCCCCTACACAGGCTGGAAATGCTAGGGAATTAACACTCTGCTATGGACACATCCCCCACCATTGTGAAAAATCAGGCCAGTCTGTTCTGAAATGGTAGGGTAAGGAGAAAAGGGTGGGGCATTAACAGTTTGTTACAAATATCAACATAGTTGTATGAAAAAGGAAAATGAGAATTATAATAATAATTGTTACTGCCAGCTATTGTTGGAAAGATCAAATAAATATGAAAGAATTTG
Source organism: Neomonachus schauinslandi (assembly GCF_002201575.2). Taxonomy (NCBI): domain Eukaryota; kingdom Metazoa; phylum Chordata; class Mammalia; order Carnivora; family Phocidae; genus Neomonachus; species Neomonachus schauinslandi. The sequence goes on along the minus strand of NC_058411.1, from coordinate 68,489,048 downwards.
GAAAACCTGAAGTACTAAAAAAATTAAGATTTTATAACTTTCTCAATCCAAATATTGTAACCGTTGATTGTAAGAATAATTTTTTCTGTTTTTTAAAAAACACATTTCTAATTTTTTAAGATATAGACATGAAGAATCAATGTACATATTCTGATTATTTTTTCATCCTATGTGGCACAAAGAAAATAGGAGCAAATATATACCAGAAGAGTTTATCACCTAATCTCACATCTTGGGTTTGTATGACAAGTTCTATAAATAGACATATTGATAAGAAATCTTTTCCAAGATTGCACTTCTTAGAAAAATTTATTAAACTTCTCAAAAATTCAAACAGTTTTTATGTTTATGTATTTAATCACATAAATTCATTGTTGGTGAATATGTTTATGAAACAGTCTATGAAAGCTCACCCTAATTTATATGGAAACATAAATGTGTTATTAGCATTATTCCAAAAAGTTCCCAAGCCTTAATATCCCAGTAGATAAAGAGATATGTTAATATTAGAAAGAATCCTAAATTCTTTGGCACTGAGTATATTTCCTTAGTTTGTAATAGATCAGTGAGTTTTCTAGCATTTTTCTAAATATTATGAAATACATCTTTTGGCACTTACCTTAAAGACAATAAATCTGAACTAACACTTTACACAGTGCAATGAAAAGAAACTTGTGATAATTGGTACATGGTTATGTAAAAAGTAAACATTAGGAGAAGCTGCCTGAGGGGTATAGGGGAATTTTTATCTTTGGAACTCTTCTTTAAGTCTAAATTATTTCAAAATAAAAACTTGAAAGTAAAAAGAACCTTGAACTGATAATCTGGTTGTGACTCTTCTACCTACTAACTTTGTGGCCTAGAATAACTCATTTACCTGCTCTGAGTTTCATTTTCTTAATCTATAAAATGGGAGAGTTGGTAGATGTTCTTTACATATCTAAAAACAAATTTCTATCTCAGTATGCTTATGACCATAGAATCTTACAAAAGAAAATTGTCAACATCAAAGTAAATACTGTATGCATTAACATGTATTTTTAAATCTGTTAATGATACACATTATACACTGTTGGCACAATGGAAAATGATATGCACCATAGGCACAATGGAAAATGATATACCAAGGAAAACAATCTTGATACTGTAAAGAATGTATTTGATATATTTATTCTCTATTTTTGTATTTTGAAAGCAATCATTCGTTGAAATCTATAGTTAAAAATATTTTGTTGGGATGACAATTCAAAATGTGACAGTTTCAGCTTTTAATCCATTTGGATATGAAAAATTGCTGGGGTAAAAACAGTGAATGATAAAGATGATAAAATGATAAAGATAGAGAAAAAATTAAGAAAAAAAGAACTTCAAAAGTAGATTAAAGAAGCTATAATTAACTAGTATTCATATGTTATATCAACTAAGTTGAAATCATTTATCTATTGCATCCATAAAATATCTTCATCTACACATACTTTATTCTGATAATGCCTAAAGTTATCCTGAGTCTCCATTTGGTCTGGTCCTGGCTTAGGCCATATGCCCAGAGCAATTATCAATACCTTCAAAATTGTCCCAATTTGAACAGTAAATTATATGGTCACCCTAATATTACTCAAGAGTCTTGACTTTTGTTTTAGCCTGCCAATTATAAACCATAAAATATTTTTTGTTCATCAGATTCTTTTATATGGCAATTTCCCAATATGTAATAATAGAAATGTTTATTAGTGTTCACTCTTGTATTACATTGTGGTATAATAAATTAGTATGTCCCCACATCCTCTACTCTTCATGATGTTTATTCCCTACCTATACTTTTCTTAGCTAGAGCTAAGCCAAAGCTCAAGAACAGAGGTAGAAAGTAGTAGGATAGAATTTAAAAATTTATTTTTTCACATTTTACTGTGGAAACAATCATTTTGATCAGATGATTCTTCATTACTGTGCCAAGGTGAAGTGAATTGAAGAAATGATAAATGAGACATTATAAATATAATGAAATAGATTTTCAAATGATAAACCATCAGACCCACAAACAGAATCATGGATTATTCAGATTCCTATGTGTTTACTTCCTGCTGTTCAAATAAGCCTCAGTCCTTGGATTCCAGACAAGGTTTTAACGGCTCTAGTCAAGGCTTCTTTCTAATGTAGTCTGCTATTTCCACTGTTTATTACAGGTCAAATAATAAAAAGTTCCATTTGTGTTATAATAATGTTACATGTATTTATAAGTACAAGAAGAAATTGGTATCCTTGTATATTAAAAAAAATACATTACCATACTCTACCTTGCTAGATTCTGCCTTGCTATTTAATCTTTTGGTTTCACTAGGTAAGCATTTCTATGGTAGGTCAGGAGTGTCTAATTGACTTCATGTAATTCTAAATTATTTTATCCATGTTTCATTTCATATAATTGAGAATGTATAGGGCTTACTTATTAAAACCTACATTTTTCATATGGATGTTTTTATGCATATGGTATAGAAAGAAGAGGGATGTGTGTGTGTATGTGTGTGTGTGATAGAAGGAGATAAGAAGAGACTGGGTATAACAAGTCTACCTAATGTCTGTAGTGGGGGTAGAAACTTTAGTAAATGCATAATTTGCCTTTATTTAACCTTTTCTTCTCAGGGTCAAATATTTGTAGGCTTTAAGAAAAATTTTTTTTTTCTTAAATTTCCATTCTTATAATGGAAAATTCTTATTCAAAAGGAGATAATACAGTATAATGGATCCCAGGTACTGTATACCCACCTTCAATATTGTAAACTCCTGATCAATCTTGTTTCAATTTAACCTCTTTCTCAGAGTAATTTTGAAGAAAATTCTATCAATACATTTTTATTCTGAAAACATTATGGCCTTAAAAAATTCAAAATACCATTATTATATTGAAAATAATTGACAAAAACTCCTTAATATTATCAAATATCTGGTCTGTGTTTACATTTCTCAATGGTCTTTAAATTTTCTCAATGGTCTTATAACATTTTTTACATTTTGTTAAACCTCTACCCAAATAAATACATTACAATGGGTTCATATGTTACTTAAATCTCTTTTAATCTATGTCAGTCAAGCTTCAACCCGAGAAGCAGACCAGTAGGATATATTTTTAAAATTTATATTTTACACACAGACACACAAATATATAGTGATAGTGATATTAAGGGAATTGGCTCACACAACTGTGGCCTCTGGCAAGCAAGTCTAAAGTCCACAGATGGATGCTAGGGGAAGAAAGATACTGGGGGATGGGAGAGCAATTGCAGGCCCAATTGTGCTGTAAGTCTCTGATTTTCAGAGACCTAGTCGCTTTGATGGCTACCACCTGATTAGTAAGCCAGGCCCACCTATGGTAATCTCCCTTTTGGTTAACTGAAAATTGAAACCTTAAATATATCTCCAGAATCCCTTCACATCAGGCCCTAGACTATCGCTTGATTGAATAACTCTGAGAAGTTGTATATATGCTGCAAAGTGGCTGCTGCTTCCTCTCTGTCCTCCAACTCGCACAAAAGAATATCCCTTGTAGACTACCCTAACTAGAAACTTACTAGCAAGGAATTCTGAGAAATGTAGTTCAACCTAACTAGGTCGACACATCACAAAGCCATCACAGCCCACCCTTTTTCTCCTTGACACCCATACACAGCTTCTTAAAGCATTTTCAATCACCAAGGAAATACAATAGCAAAATCATACTTATAATAAAAATAATGATATACAGAATGAACTATGCCACATGAGACTAAAAACATGCTAGCCCTTTCCTCAGGACAGGATACAAAACCTTTGGGTGATGTTTCCACTCCCCCTGTGATATCCTGTAAATTAAATATGGAAATATAATAGTAACTGTTATTAACACATCTTAAATTACATGATAAAAGAGACATATGAGAGTAATTAATATATATACATAATATAAACATTCACATGAAAATAAATATTCGTAACGATTATAGTCTTCACTTCCTCATATGGTCACATCATCACAGTTGGTATTTCTACTCTTCCACAACTTTCATTTCCTTTCCCCCTCTACCTTTTCAGTATTCCCTTTGCCCTCAGCAAGCACCTCACCTGGTTGTGGGTCTTTGCCAAGTGGGATGACCCAAATCTTAATTTCTGAAGGATCTGGGCTATTAGAAATCCTACCTGAATTGAGTTGTAGTTTTCCATTGACTTTAATCAAAGGAACTTGAGAATGAAAGAGATGCCCTAGGGGATCTGTATTTCAAACAGAATCTTTAACCTCATTGTATAATAGCACCCAATTTTCCTTGATAGCCAGGATCAGTCACTGCAGCCAGCTCAGTAACTCCTTTCCCATCCTATTGATTCACAGGCTTGAGCTGCCCAAAGTGGCCAGATGGCAGTCTCAACTTCTAGTTCAATGGAATCTTTATTGTGTTATCTGGTGGATGCATTCCTTGCTTTGAAATTTAAGACCTCTAGACCAAGGGCAATAGTGAGAGGAGCCACTCCCATTTCCAGGCCTTGGATTTATAATTTAAGGATCTATAAATCCTGGTTATGGAAGAAATAGCACTAGATGCTAAGTCTGATTTAGAGCATGGACCATAACCTGGGGGGCGTTGCCCCAGTCTCACAAGGTATTGCCAACTCACTGATACCATGACTGAGTTTTCAAAGGGCAATCCACAGTCCTATCAAGCCTGCTGCTTCAGAGTGATGGAGGACGTAAGACCAGTGAATTCCATGAGTATGAGCTCATTGTCACATGATATAAAAATCTTATAATATAGCAGTAGACTTTCTCAAGGTCTCCTTCTTGGATTTGTAAATTGATTGCCTCAGGTCCAGAATTTGATTGAGGTGCCATGACTCTCTATTTTGGTGGTTCAAGTCAGACTTCTGGTCACTAGACTTAGAATTTCCACCTATATGGATCAAGTGAGAATTCAGTAGGCTTCCCATCTCAGATACTATAGTTTTCATCTCTAGCAATTAAGTTTAGGTCTTTTTTTTATATCTTCCAAGTATCCACTTAATATGTTGAATAAATCCTATAGATTCTTGAACATATGGAAGACAGTTACAATTATTATTTTAATATCTTTGTTTATTTGCTATATTATGTGGCATTTCTGATATGGTTTTGATTGTTTTTTTCTCTTCAATATGAATATATTGTCCTGCTTTTCTACATGTCTGGTAATTTTTATGGGATGTCAGGCATTATTTATTTTACCTTGTATGCTGGGTATTTTTGTGTTACTACAAATATTCTTGAGCTTTGTCCTTGAATGTAGTTGTTGGAAACAGTCCAGTATTTTGTGGTCGTGCTTTATGAGGTGGAATCAGATCATCTAATCTAGTGCTAACCTTGTCCCACAACTGAGGCAAAACCCTCTTAATACTCTAGCTGATGCACAGTGAATTATGAGGTTTTCCATTCTAGGTAGAGGGAGTAGGAACTATTCCTAGCTCTGCGTGAGCACCAGGCACTGTTACCTCATTTCCTTAGGTTGTTCCCTCCAGTGCATCTGCTGATTGGTACTCAGCTGAAGACCCAAGGAAACCCTTTTCTATTTATTTCCAAATGTCTATTTCTGTGGAGTTCTTTTTCTCAGTACTCTGCTACTCTATGAATTTTAGCCACCCTGTTGGGTTGTTCCTCAAAAAGCTAAACAAAGAAATCTCATATGATCCAGATATTCCACTCCTAGATATGTAGTTATCCAAAAGAAAACAGGGCTTAAACAAATACTTTTACATGAGTTCTAATAAAAAGCTAGGAAGTAGAAGCAAACCAAATCTCCAACTAATGAAGGGATAAAAAAATGTGTTATAGTCATGTAACATATACTGTATACCATTCCACAATGGAATATTATTTAAGCACAATATGGATGAACCCCAAACACATTATACTAAAAATATAATATGCATGTTGTTTATTGAACATAAAGTGTATGCTTATTGAACATAAAGTATATGGCCTACATGCTAAATGAGAATGTATTTATCATATTTATGTGGATATTCTACAATGATAGAATAAAGAATACTATATACACACATACACCGGCCCACACACAATATGCTTCTGTTTAGCTTGTAATTCCTGTCAAAAATATTATTTAAGGAAAAGTATATTACATTTCCTTTCAGACTTATGCACTTCACAGTGGGTATAGCCTTTATAATCTAATTTGAAAAAATATTCAAGTCTTTTGCCCATTTTAAATTTTTGTTGAGTTGTAGGAGTTCTTCATATATTCTGGATACTAGTCCCTTACCATATATATGATTTACAAATATTTTCTCTCATTTTGTAAGTTGTCTTTTCAGTTTATTGATACTGTCCTTCGATTTGCAAAAGTGTTCAATTTTGATGAAATCCAACTTACCTATTTTTTTCTTTTCTTCTGCTTATTGGTGTCATATCTAAGATTCAATTGCAAAATTTGAAGTCATGAAGATTTACTCCTATGTTTTCTTCTGAGAGTTTTATTGTTTTATGTCTTATATTTAGGCCATTAATTCATTTTGAGTTAATTTTGTATGTAGTGTCAGGTAGGGTTCCAACTTCATTCTTTTACATGTGGAAATCCAGTTGTTCCAGCACAGTGTTTTTTTTTAAGATTTTTATTTATTTATTTATTTGACAGAGAGAGACACAGCGAGAGAGAAAGAGCACAAGCAGGGGGAGTGGGAGAGGGAGAAGCAGGCTTCCCACCGAGCAGGGAGCCCAATGTGGGGCTCGATCCCAGGACCCCGGGATCATGACCTGAGCCGAAGGCAGACGCTTAATGACTGAGCCACCCAGGCGCCCCTGTTCCAGCACAGTGTTAACTATTCTTGTCATGTTTCATGGAAAGCATGAAAAGCCAGAGGGTCACAGTTATAACTTCCTAATTACCTAAATATTAGCAATACTTTCTTTCTTTATTAAAATTTCGGAAGGTTTATTTATTGGTAGCTGAGGAGGAAGATAGAGTAGGAGGATAAAGATAAGGAAGTAGATGGTAAGATTCTCTTTTAGATTGAACAGCATTATCAATATCCATATCAATGCTATATTTCAGAGCCTCCAAAATGACTCTCTATACCCTCCATTTTCCAGAAGCCCTATTATCCCACATGAGGGAAAAGCCTGTGGTGCTGAGGGATAAATATTTCAAGTGTTCCAATCTTTCCCATTCTACATTTTCATCTCTTTGTTCCACTAGCTCTTCTTACAGTGCTAAGCCAAAATGAATGGTACTACCATCACGCTAAACTTCATGAACACTCAGATTTCCTTTAAGCCTAGGCTTTGGTCTCACAAAACATTTTGCCCCTTAAACTGAGGAAAACTGGACTTTTTCTAATAGAACTTTTTTGGAAACTAAGAAAAGAATCAGAAAGTGTAGAAAAATAAAAGTTTAATGTGTATCCTGTATACTGACAACTGAATTTTATCTGTAAATTGGCTTAGTTGGTATATGTTTATGGAACACCACGGCTTGCTCCCCTTTTTCTTACTTCAAATATGTCATGGTTGCATGTTTATCCAGGTGTTGTTAGCTGGAGATAGATTTTAAATATCCTCACAGCTAGGTAATAAATTTCTCAATTTAATATTCAGGTTTATTTCCAGCTCCCTGTCCCCCAGCCTGCACCCTACAGTCCCAAGCTATAATTTTTTATGCTTCAACCAACCCTTTGAGCCAAGACATGGTCCCATATTTCCCTAATTTCAAAGACTGCAATTCCTTATTTTATTAACACAACCTTCCACCCCACCCCTGGCCCAATCATCATATGTCTTTGTCTGAATCATTTTTACTGACTGGCTGTAAAGCTAGTCCTATCTTAAATGAAATTGTGTTCCTTTACCTGGATTGGTGTGTTAGGAATTTATTGTGCTATTATCTGCTTTGTATCACCTTGGATACTCTAGGATACTCTAAGGACAAGAGAGATTTTTCCTATCAGAAGATAGCCAGGGCTTAGTATTCTGAATCTGAAATTTCTGCCTTAAGTGGGGGGACGTAAAGGTTTCTGTGTTTCAGGTCACTAATACAACACTTGGATAACTGGCAAGAGAGCTCTTTCAAAAGAAGGAGAGAGATGTTAGTACTGAGAGTTGAGAAGGAGAAAGTGACTATCGGAAAGACAAGGAGAGTTATAAAATGTCAGAGTCCTCTTGCATGCAGCTCTCTTAACGAAGAATGATTAAGTGATGCTGCGAAACACTAACCACTTAGCACTGCAGCCTACAGGGCAGTGCTATAGGTCTTTGCAGCTGAGCCTGCACTCAATGAGTGGTGTCAACATGGCAAGCTTATTGAGCCTGTCAGTAGATTGGTGTCCAGCATACAGCAGAAGATGAACTGCACTAACAGTATCATGAAGCATACGGAGATAATAACTGCCATAGCCTAAAGACCAGCCTACATCCCCATATCTCCAATTCTGGACAGGTACCAACTATAAATCCTCCAGATCCTTGGATATTCCTAGAAAGAAAATAGCTCCTTCCATTAAATACAACAAATATAATCTTGTACAACTCTAGATGGTGGGGATTTGGAATATAATTTGGTTTGTTTTAGAACAAATAAAGCATGCTACTTAGTATATGGAGCAAATTCATACTGGCTACATTAATATCCAGTCCTGGTCTCTCAAGCGGCTCTGTGGTTCTGATAGAAAATGCCATCATTCCCTGCTGGAATCTGTCTTGAGTCCTGTCAGCTCTTCTGACAGTTAGAAGCAGAGTTCTCATCTTTTACAGTTTCCAAAACCCTTTATATATTGAACTGGCCACTAAATTCCTATTTTTCTGTCAATGAGAAATCTCTGAGTTCCCAGCTTATTTGCGAAACAGAGATAAATGACAGATACTAAGTTTAATTACTACTGAGGGTCAGGACACCAGCTCTGTCCACTGCCACAAGTCTTTTTGAATTCCCCCAGATGCTCACAAAGGGCACCCATCCAGAATTCTTTTCCAAGTTAAAACTGGAAAACTGTTTTTTGCCAACCATAAAGATATTAGTAAATGTCCACTAAAAATAAGACTAAGCTTATTTAGTTAGACCTCCTAGTAAATTTACCCAGGTTTTTATTTGACAGAGAGAGACACAGCAAGAGAGGGAACAAGCAGGGGGTTGGGAGAGGGAGAAGCAGGCTTCCCGCAGAGCTAGGGAGCCCAATGCAGGGCTCAATCCCAGGACCCTGGGATCATGACTTGAGCTGAAGACAGACACTTAACGACTAAGCCACCCAGGCGCCCCTGTATATTTTAACTTAACTACATATGCTACATTTCCTCACATACTCTCTTTGTGCTTCAGTCTTTTCACAATCTCAGTTTGGAATATTAAATGTTACTTCTTAACTTTATGGTATTTGAAAGGATTTTCAGTTCTGCTGTTAATGATCTGTAATATTGGACAAGTACTTCCCCTTTCTGGATCTTATTCATCCATAACATAAAGGATTTTATTAAATTATTTTTAAGAATCCTTATAGTTCTGACTTTCTGTAAGGGTAAATTGAAAACACTATGAAATATGATTAAGAAGTCAAGGGAAAGCATCTTTATTTTCTAAGGAGTTAAATAGTTAAGTTTAGGGCGCCTGGGTGGCTCAGATGGTTAAGCGTCTGCCTTCAGCTCAGGTCATGATCCCAGAGTCCTGGGATCGAGTCCCACATCGGGCTCCCGGCTCAGCGGGGAGCCTGCTTCTCCCTCTGACCCTTTCCCCTCTCATGCTGTTTCTCTCTCGCTCGCTCTCTAAAAAATAAATAAAATCTTTAAAAAAAAAATAGTTAAGTTTAAATCTATTACTTTTTGGGAGAATATTCACTTATAGATTTGTAATATATTACTGGTAGCCAAAAGTAGAAGAATAAAATCTTCAGAAATAGATATTTTCAAAAAATGTATAAATGTTTAAGTGGCTTTACATATTATGTGTGAGCCTGAATTCTTTACATGGTTTTAAATAGTGAATGTATTCTTTGGTCATACAGACTTATATGTGTTCCTGTAATTCATACAAAATGAATTTTGAAATTTGAAATAATTGAGCTTGATTTATATAGTTGAGAGGTTACAGGCTGACTGCCTTGTTTTATTTTGCCAGCACTATATTTCCATGTGGGAGCCAACATTTAAAGTAAATAGACTTCTGAATCATTGAACACTACATCTGAAACTAATTATGTACTATATGTTGGCTAATTGAATTTAAATAAAAAAATAGATTTCATGTTGTAAAAAATATATGCTTTGCAGTGTCATTTTGAAAAATCACATATTCTGTCAACTCTGGTCCCACATTTCCATGTAGCGATGATTGGCCAATGCTAAATAGCAATTTTCCCTTTAGGTAGGATATGGGCTTGGGGCCTTGCCCTAGTTCCCATCACTCATACTGGATCACTTCACTCATTATGTTACTTGCCTGGGATTTCATCTAATATGTTTACTCCCATTTGTTAGGACTCATAATATTGAATTCAAATAAACTTTTCCTCTGAATTTATAACCAAGAATTTGGATTTCTTGTCACCCAAATTTAGTATGATTTCTTCTGAAGTGAATGAATGTCAACCTGTGATTGGCATAATGTCCAAATAGACAGGCATTGAGTTATATATTCTTCACAGATATAATACAGAAAAATATTAGCATTATAATTTTTCGATTTGAATTTGAATGCCAATTAAATGACATAATATCTTCATTATAACTTTGTAAGCAACATTAAATCATAATTATGTTTCTTCAGATATCTCACCCTGACACACAGAAACCTGTTCAGATATCCAAACACTGAAAATAAAAGTTAAGCTATACACACATATATAATATAGGTTGTGGTTTTAAGTAGAATCCTTTTTCCAATAAATATAAAATCCTTTTATAAAATGGAAGGAAAGAGCCTTTTATTAATATAAATTTACTATATGAATTAAATTTATAACATTTATTTTAAAATTAATTATGGAGAAAAATTAAGCCATTTGGTGATATAAAGATTTGAAATTAGAGGTTGTAAATAGCAGGCTTAGCATCTGATTTATTTATTTGGTGGCAGAGTAGCAAGACAATCATGATTTACACAGACAAGTTGCAACTGGTATTAATAGATTTTTTTAAAAATACATCTTTCCTGCCAATATTATAATTCTTTTTTAATATGAAATTTATAGCTTTACACATTTATAATTTTATGAATTTACAGCTTTATAAATTTATAACTCAGAAATCCCAGAAAAAGCTTTTTACTAAAGCAAACGCCAAAAAAAAGTTAATATGACAACACAAATGCAAGTATTGCTGGTCACCAATGTATTAAAATTTAGTGAATGACACATTTTATTAAGATGACTGTGAAATGATAAAAATATTTAAAAGCTCAGAAGTTCAAATCAAGTATATGCAGAATTTCAGCTCTTATGGAAAATAATAGGAGGCATACAGTTTTCAAAATATTGTTCAATAACCAATTGGCACAAGATAAAAATACTTAGAGGATTAGTAAACATTTTACTTAAAACTGGGATCATTTTTCTTTTCCTTTTCCTCCTTTCCTAAAATATATTTAATTCTGAAAGAGAAATCTGGAACCAGTTGAAGTAAGAAATTATCTTGATGCCTCAGCCATATTTGTGTTCTTTCCACTAGGAAGTTTCAAATGAATGGTAGAATAGGAAATAATGTGTTGTGTCTATAGAAGTTTATGTAGAAGGAAATAAAGATAGAGACTTCAAGGTAGATATTCCAAGCTTTTTAGAATAGCATTGTTCAAAAATTGCAAAAGTATCTTTGGTTTGATATTATAGCACATACCTTCCAGCCTCTAGAATAGTCCACTTGGCATAGATAATTCGTTTTTCTGGGCTTCATTGCTTGTTTGTTCTGTTTTATTTTGTCTTAAGAATTTGATGGTGATGCTGGAGATAATGAGAAATCTTGTAATGTTCCTAAACAGATGTGCAAATATGAAAATCACTTCACTATGGTATCTTATAAGGCTGTTTCCTTTTTGTAGTTCTGATTAAAATACCATCAAAAAGTAACATTGATCTGGCCAGTAGATGCGGCACAGGTTGTTTTAGAGTGCTTCACAGAATATATGTTAGATATTTAAATTCATTTGTACTATGAGGTTATGAAATCCAAGGCTTATGTCCAGCTAGGTTACGATTGCATTTTCATTTCTTAGCAAAATACATGGCCAAAATATGTGTGTGAGAAATATGTTTTAAATGAGTCACTGCTACTATTTAATTACCTATTGATTTCATCTATAGTATGTGAGAACTCAAAAGTTTTGGGGTATACATTCACTGTAATAAAGACAGATGCAAAGTACTCAGGGGGAGTCAAATTTGTAAGGTTTATGCTACATTTAAGCCAGCTACATTATGATGGGAAGCCCTTATTTTACTATTTTAAGATCAGTCCTTGTCATTATCTTAAAGCTAAATCTACACAAGCCTCCACATTTGCTAAGTGGATAGATTTAGTACTATTTACTATTTTGTTCCATAGTCCATATAGTATGAGAAACTATATTCACACAGATGCTACTACTTTTGTAATTAAAAAGGATGAAAGATGAAGTTAAAAAAAAATTTTTTTAGGTAGTATACTTAGTACACAATTTAAATTTCAAAAATAGCAGTTATTGTTGTTGAAACAAATTTCCAGGCCCAAGATAATCCCTCTTCTGCTTCTCTCTGGAGTGCTATGTGAGCAAACTGAAACTGAAGTAACTTCTGTGTTCCTATAAATGCTCTGCTTGACCAGAAACGCAGTATATCCAGTCAGCCAATCCCCAAATGCCAAGCCAACTCTGAATCTTCTTCCACTAAACAAGGTTGAGTATGTGGCCCCAGCCAATCAGATATTTTCCATCTTTCTCTAGTTTTTCATTCTTTAACCAATAAAAGCTTCCCGCCTTTCACCCCTTTTGCAGTTCTCTGAAATGCACCAACTATTCGATAGTTTGTTTGTATTACTTAAATTGTCTTTAATCAGTTTTAACACTGTCAAAATAGTGAGAAGCACTAAATTATCATATGTATGTGAGATTTCAAAATCAAGAGATTATCATATAAACGAATTGCTAATATACTTTATGAATTTTCTAATCAGTAACCCTGTATTAGTATTTAAATACCACTATTAGTTAAGTGTATCACAGTATGGTCCTTAAAAAGAAGACAATAAAACCACTGCAAGGCTCTACCCGCCGGTATTCCCCAAACAAGAAATTGCCTAAACACAAGTACACAACTCCCAGGACTTTTAGAGTCCTGCCTTGTCCTCAATAATATCCCCAGAGCTAACACTTCATCTGTGAGGAAAAGGTGAATTGATTTCTTATTTTGGCATATGAAAGGAGTCAACAGAATGTCCATTGCCGCCTTCTTTGTGCTGTTTGGGCCATTTTTGTCCCTATTTATTATACTCCCCTCATTGTCCCATTTTACTTGCTTCCTCTATATTTTCTAGCCTGACCTCCTCCCTTTTTGACTCCATTTTTTTCCCAGACACCCACAGAGGCACAAATAACAACTGAGTGCCTCAAATCCTCCCCTACTACCTTTATCTTAGTTACAACTATACTTGAACTAAGTAGTAACTAGAAAGGAAGGAAATTATTACTAGATTGAATATAAATAAATGTTAATGCATATGTATATATATGTACATATATAATGTATGTGGGTATTATTTGCTAATATTAAGAATATTTGTGTTTATATTCATAAATTATATTGCCTGTAATTTTCAGTTATATCTATAATAGATGTCTATAATATCTTTAGTTTTAGTATCAGGGTAATACCAGCCTCATAAAATATGTTGGAAGTATACCTACTTTTTCTGTGTTTTGAAAGAGTTTGAATATGGTTGGTGTACTTTCATCCTTAAATGTTTGATAGAATTCATCTCTAAAGCTGTCTAAGACTGGAGGTTTCTTTGTAAAAGATTGTTAATTAACTTCTTTGGGAGATCTAGAGCTGTTCAGACTTTTGAAATTTACTGTTACATTTAGAATTTCAAGGAGTTTGCCCATTTTGTTTATGTTGCTGAATTTATTGACATGAAATTGTTCATAATATTTGCTTACTGTCCTTTTTTTTTTATTAACGATTTTTATTTATTTACTTGAGAGAGAGAGAGAGAGCGCAAGCATGATTGGGGGGCGGGTGGTGGGCAGAGGGAGAAGCAGATTTCCCACTGAGCAGAGAGCCCAACACTGGGCTAGATTTCAGAACCCTAGGGTCATGACCTGAGCTGAAGGCAGACGCTTAACTGACTGAGCCCCCCAGGCACCCCTGTTTACTGTCCTGTTAATATCTTTAGGATCTATGGTGGTGTTCCCTCTTTCATTGTTGGTATTAATAACTTGTGTCTTCTTTATTTTTTCTTTTGTTTCTATAGATTTATCAATTTTATTGATCTCTCCAAAATATAGATTTTCACTTACTTTTTATATTGTTTGACTATTTTCTGTTTCACTGAGTTTCATTCTTATTTTTATTGTCTCCGTTTTTTATATTTAGTTTGGATTTAATTGGCCCTATTTCCTAGCTCCTTACAGTGGAAACTTAGGCCACTGATTGCCCAAAAAAGTTTGAGAGGAAGAGATGTGTGACACCTCTGGTAGAACCACTGCATGTATGCTATGAGTGCATTCCCTTTTCCCCTCTGCTATGAGATTGGAAATGATCCATGCTGGGGAATAGAGCATTAGCCAATCCTCAAATGACATGAATGTGAGGGGAAAATAACCCTTATTGTCAAAAGATTTGGAGTTGTTTGTAACTCCCCAGGATAACCTAATCCAGTTTCTCAATATCAACACTGTTAACAATGGGATAGGATAATTCTTTGATGTTGGGGGAGGGCTCTCCAGTGAATTGCAGGATTTTTTAACCAGCAACCTTGGTCTCTACCCACTTGATGCCAGAAGCACCCTCTTTCCTATTGTGATAAACATAATTGTCTCCAGACATTGTCAGATGTCTTCTAGGTGGCAAAATCTACTCCCCTCCCTACCCCTCACCCCGCTGGCCAAAAGCCACCTGGCTGACTCATATACATGCACATATGGAAGTAACAAAGTAAAAATGGAGCTATACACTAAAATCAATTCTAGGTGGATTAAAGACATATATATGACAGACAAAGCTATGAAACATTTAGGAGATAATACAGTAGAATATCTTTATTTCTTCAGGTAGGAGAAGATTTCCTAAATAAGACATGAAAAACATAATAGAATAAAGGATTAATAAATTTGCCTAATTTTTAAAAATATCTGCTTATGAAAACACACCTTAAAGAGATGGAAAACATAAGCCACAGAGTTTTAGGAAATGTTTGCAACATATAAAACCAATAAATAATTAATATCCAGAACATGTAAATATTACTCCAAACTACTATTTAAAAATTTTTGGAAAAATGTTTCTGTGGTTGATGTCAAAGAGATTATGGCCTATGTTTTCTTTTAGGAATTTTATGGTTTCAGGTTTCATATTTATAAATATGAAACAATACATTATTGTTGTATATGGCATAAAAAAGTGGTCTAATTTCATTCTTTTCCACATAGCGATCCAGTTTCCCCAACCCCACTTGTTTAAGGGACTGTCTTTTTGGGTGGCTCAGATCATCTGCCTTTGGCTCAGGTCATGATCCCAGAGTCCTGGGATCGAGTCCTGCATCGGGCTCCTTGCTCAGCTGGGAGCCTGCTTCTCCCTCTCCCTCTACTGCTCCTCCTGCTTGTGCTCTCTCTCTGTGTCAAATAAATAAATAAAATCTTAAAAAATAAAAGAGACTGTCTTTTTCTCATTGTATATTCTTTGTCATAGATTGATTAACCATACATGCATGGGTTTATTTCTGGACTCTCCACTCTGTTCCATTGATCTATGGGTCTATTTTCTGCCAGTGCCATACTGTTTTAATTACTACAGCTTTGCAGTATATCTTGAAATCTGGGATTGTGATACCTCCAGTTTTGTCCTTTTTCAAGATTGCTTTGGCTATTTAGAGTCTTCTGTGGCTCTATGCAAATTTTACGATTATTTGTTATAGGTCTGTGAAAAATACTGTTCGTTTTTGATAGGGATTGCACTAAATCTGTAGATTGCTTTGGGTAGTATGGACATTTTAGCAATATTTGTTCTCCTAATCCATGAGCATGGAATGTCTTTCCATTTATTTTGTGTCATCTTCAATTTCTTTCATCACTGTTTTGTGGTTTTTAGAGTACAGGTTTTCACCTCCTTGATTAAATTTATTCCTAGGTATTTTATTCTTCTTGCTGAAATTGTAAATGGGATTGTTAATTTCTCTTTCCACTACTTCATTATTAGTGTATAGAAATGCAACAGATTTCTGTATGTTAATATTTCTAGATATGTCTCCTAAGGCAAGGGAAACTAAAGCAAAATTAAGCTATTGGGACTACCTCAAAATAAAAAGATTTTGCACAATGAAGGAAACCATCAATAAAACAAAAAGAAAACTAACTGAATGGGGGAAGATATTTGCAAATAACATATCCAATAAAGGCTTAGTATCCAAAATATACAAAGAATTTACACAACTCAAAAACAAATATCCAAATAACCCAATTAAAAAATGAGCAGAGGACATGAATAGACATTTCCCAAAGAAGACCTACAGATGGCCAACAGACAAATGAAAAGATGCTCAACATCACTAATCATCAGAGAAATGCAAATTAAAACAATGAGATATCACTTCACACCTGTCAGAATGGCTAAAATAAAAACACAAGATATAACAAGTGTTGGCGAGTATATAGAGAAAAAAGAACCCTCATACATTATCAATTGGAGTGCAAACTGATGCAGCCATTGTGGAAAACAGTATGAAGGTTCCTCAAAAAATTAAAAATATATAATTACCATATGATTCACCAATTCCACACTGGGTATTTACCCAAAGAATATGAAAACATTAATTTGAAAAGATTTATGCACCCCTATGTTTATTGCAGAATTACTTAACAATAGCCAAGATAGGTAAGAAACCTAAGTGTCCACTGATAGATAGATGGATAAAGAAGATATAATATATATATATTTATATATATGTGTGTGTATGTGTACACACACACACACGCACGCACACACACAATATTACTCAGCCATAAAAAAGAATGAAATCTTGCCATTTGCAACAACATGGATGGATTTGCATGTTGCCATTTACAACAACATGGATTTTAGAAAATATGCTAAGTGAAATAAGTCAGAGAAAAACAAATACCAAATGATTTCATTAATATGTGGAATTTAAGAAACAAAGCAAAGAATGAAAGGGACAAATGAAAAAACACTCTTAAATATAGAAAATAAACTGGTTGTTATCAAAGGGGAGGTGGGTGCAGAGTTGGGTGAAATAAGTGTAGGGGATTAGTGCATTTATCGTAATGAGCACTGACTAATGTATAGAATTGTTGAATCATATTGTACACTTGAATCTAATATACACTGTGTGTTAATTATAATTGAATAAAAAACAAAAATAATTGAACTACTTAATAGAAAAATGGACAAAATAACAAGGATAATTTTACAAAAGAAGAATTTTGTATAAATACAAACCATATATCTAGTTGTGAAATGCTCAATCTCATTACTAATCAGAAGATGCAAATTAAAACTGCAGTGAGATAGTTCTATCCATCAGATTAAAAAAGTCTTAAGGTCTGACAATATCACATTTGGAAGGATATGAAGCAAGAGAATTCTCATCCTGTCTTGTAGGTGTGTTAATTGGAGAAGTCACTTTAAAAATAGTTTGTAGTTATCATTAATAGACATTCAGACTGTTCATAGATATTTGTTATTCTCTTCCCAGGTTTATGCCAAAATTGTACCACCCCCTTGAAGTTAATGGCTATATGGCCAGTATCATTTCCAAGTGGGAGGCTTTAAGACCTGAGTGAGTGACCAAGTTTTTCCTCTTCTTCCATGGCTACTTCCTTCCCTTGAAGGAAGGTGATGTGGAAGAGAGACTCTCCCTACCCAGCCTGCATCTAAGATGAAAACATAATACCACCAACAAATAAACCTTTGATATTTAAGCCACTAAGATTCTGGATATTGTTTTAGCCCATTACGATTACTATAGTATCACTGAGGATTTTGAACATGTTTGTATTAATTAGCCAGCAATTCTAGTTGTTGGCATTTGCCCTATTGACTTTGTGCACAAAGAAGTCATTTAGAAGAATGTTTTAAAGAACATTGCAGTTGTACCAAAAAACTGGAAAAATGGAGTATCTATCAACTATAAAAGAATAAACTGTAGTATATTTATGCAGTGGAATCCTATAGAGAAAATTAATGAAACACACATAGCCAAATACATCAACATAGATAAACCTCAAAGTATATTGGTCAGTCTAGGTATGCCTGGTGGCTAAGCCAGTTAAGTGGCTGTTTTCAGCTCAGGTCATGATCCTAAGGTCCTGGGATTGAGTCCCACATTGGGCTCCTTGCTCAGTGGGGAGCCTACTTCTCCCTTTGCCTGCTGCTCCTCCTGCTTGTGCTCAATCTCTCTCTCTGATTTGAAAAAAAAAAAAAAAACAACTTAAAGTGTGTTGGTCAGTCTAAGAAGCAAGTCAGAATAGGTATAGTAAGATTCCATTTATGTTAAATGCAGTGTGAAGAGTTCATGGAAGTTATGTATTGTATTAGAACCATGCATAGGTTGTAAAAATATAAAGATAACTTAGGAAATGATTAATACAAAATTCAGGATACTGGTTTTTCTCTGGGTAGTGGAGGAGAAAGCAAAATGTACTTAATGAAGTGCAATGGATTTTAACTGGTAATATTCTTTTTTTTTAAAAGATTTTATTTATTTATTTATTTATTTGAGAGAGAGAGAATGAGAGAGAGCAAGCACATGAGAGGGGGGAGGGTCACAGGGAGAAGCAGACTCCCTGCCGAGCAGGGAGCCCGATGCGGGACTCGATCCCGGGACTCCAGGATCATGACCTGAGCCAAAGGCAGTCGCTTAACCAACTGAGCCACCCAGGCGCCCTTAACTGGTAATATTCTATTTCTTAACCTGAGTGATATAAATATGGGTGTTCAAGTTATTATTACATTGTAACCTATCCTTATACATTTTATATACTCTTCTCCATGTATACTATATTTCAAAGACAAAACGATTTTTAAAGTTATCAGTAATGATTCTGACACACAATGACCCCAAGATAGGTTGAATCATATTTTGATAAGTGGCTTATATAACTCCTTAAGAAAAGTCTGATTTTGTTGTCCAAGGACACAGATGGAGATGAAATTGATTATATCCTAATAGTGCTTTGATTTTTGCAAGATGTTGGGAAATTAACTTAGTAGCTCTATTTCCATTTTTATGTTTATAGAGTAGCAGTGATATACCATTTTATTTGAAGATTAATATTTACAAAACACCTTGTACCTGCAATAGTACTATATACTGTATTAAAATAATATATTAAAAATACACCGTAGCTTCTGACTAATGGAGGTTTTTTAGTGAATAATGGATATATCGGCAATCTAGATCATCACTGACTTGGTTATAAGTGATGATAAGAAACATTTAGCTTAATGGAAGAGACAAAAATTGATGGCAATTAGATAGATTTTTGAAAGCTAAAAGTTTAAACACATAACAAACTATGAAAACACTTTAATAGTGCTTTTTGTATGATGGAAAAAACTTCAGAGGTATACAAATCCATAGGAAGAGTGTTTTCAACGGAGTACAAAAATGCAATCTTCCTACTTGGATGTTAGCAGTGAATGTCAAAATACCATACTGCTGATTTTTGGTTTTAACTCTTGAAGATGACAGGTAACCATCCATACAACATTAGTTTTTCAAATGGTCATGAAAAAAAATACTGTCACCACCAAAAGCACAGATAAATGACCAGCTGTCCTTTTTTAAAAGTGTATGAGGTCTAGTACAGTGCTTTCTTCAAAGATAGGTCATTAAAGAGAGGGGATTAAGTCAGGCATGAATGAAACAGGGGTTAGAGGACTGACTCCAATATGGGTGACCACAGATATAATGTCTAAGGAACATGACAATATCAGGGAGGATCTGAGTTAGCAACAATATCTATAGGGTGTGATGTGATGGATGGAAGCGCTCTAGTAGTATCTAGAAAATGGCCATACAGTAATAAGGCCCTGTCTCTACAAAAAGTTGCAGATTAGAATTGGGGAGACTGAAAGGCTGAATAGGGCTTGCTAGCAGGGAGGTAGAATGTAAATCTGAACACAGATTAGACTAATAATCATCAAGAAAAGATATACAATGTAACTATTCTAGGGGGTTCTTACTAAGAACATTATATTTTCATTCTAAATCCTTCTTAACTAGGAACGGAAATTTGAATAGTCTGCCAGACTTATGTGATTCCCAATTTTTATACCACATAGAGTTAAATTTTCAAGGTGAAGGATTTCTGAACCTACAATTAGCCAGACCAAAGAGGAAAAGACTGGTTATAAAAGCCATCCTGTTCACTAAGCTACTTATATAGATAGTGAAAACTTCTTATTTAATAATATCAAACTATATTGAAAAATATAATTTGCATGGGACTACTTCTAACCTAATTTAAAATTGTGATGGGTATTTTCTACTTGCCCTTCTAGTTTTATTTTCACTCCTTCAGAATCTTCTCTGTGCTCCCAGAAGGCTGATATCTAGGGATTTATTTGATAGATGATCTTATCCTCCTACTTCTGGAAGGGATTGTCCAGTGGGAAGCTCCAGCAATAGGTTGGAGGGCAGGAGGGAAATGAGATTGGGTATTCATTCCCTACATTAGCTAGTCTTCAAAGGTATCCCCCAACAATTTCTCCCTTCCTTGTACATACATGCCACTCTTCATATCAAGAGTATGGAGCTTATTGCTGCTTTCCTTGAAACTGGGCTGGCCTATGACTAGCTTCTACAAATAGAAATAGCAGAAGGACAATTTGAGACTTCCAAATTCAGACCAAAGAGAACTGGAAGCTTCTAATTGCTGCCTCCTGGAACTCAGCCACCATGCTATGAGAAGCCCAAGATAGATGGAGGAATCACAAAAATGAGAACCAAGGCACTCTAGTTATATTGGGCACTAGTTGACATCCATATGAGTGTGTAGCCAGTCTCCAATATGGCACCCAATTAAGGTTGTTTCCTGTTATTCATATTCTTATGTAGTCCCCTCCCACATTGTACCACTACTGGTTTGTATGACCAACTGAATACCACAGAAGTGATCTGTCACTTCCAACATTACAAACTGTGCTGTGTTTTTCATATTGGTGGTCCTTTCAGAGATCACTCACTTGGAAAAGCCAGCTGCCATTTTCAGCCTATGGAGAGGCCTTTGTGGTGAGAAACTGAAACCTGTCTACAAACACATTAAGTAGATCTACCAGATTTCAGATAACTGCAATTCAGCCAACAACTTGACTGTAACCTCAGGAGAGACCCTGAGTCAGAACCACCCAGGTAAGCTGCTCCCAGATTCCTGACCCACAAAAACTGGGCAATAATAATTTTTATTGTATTAAATGCTAAGTTTTGGAGTAATAGATTACATAGCAATAAATAACTAATACATCTGTCTTAGGCATATAGGTTAAATTGAACCCTCAGATGATTATAGCCCCAGCTGACCGAAGGAGCAGAAGAGACCATCTGACCCAGACAGTGAAGAAATTGCTATTTGAGCCTGGAGTAAAGGTGAGTTTCTGCCCTGTTATGTAGAAGGAGAATGTTTGACAATGCTGTAATTGTGGTAATAAAAGAGATAGAAAATATGTCTAATGACCTTGTGTATTTGGCTCAGGAGATTTCCAGATAGAAAATTGTAAGGGTCAACTGGTTTCTTTAGGTATATATGACAATTAATGGGGTGAAATGAACTAGGGAAGAAACCATTTAATTTTCAAGCAGTATCTAGAGTACAAGTCAGCAAACATTTCCTTTAATGGGCCAGATAGTAAGTATTTCAGGTTTTTTAGGCTGTATGGTATCTGTAGCAACTATTCAACTCTGCAGTTGTAGCACGAAAGTGGACACAGACAATTTGTAAGTGAATGGGTGTGGCTGTGCTCAAAAAAAAAAAATTGACAAAGCAGGTGACAGCCTGCATTTGACCTGTGGGCCATGGGTGACCAACCTCTGATCTAGAAGAAACACTTTCAAATAAGGATTTGCTGGGTTGGTACATAAATTATTCTCATACTCATCTCTTCCAGCCCATATGAGATTTTCAGAGCAAATTAAAACCTGGGGGCAAAGATCAAATCCAGACTGCTGCCAGAAAACAGCCACAGCATGAAGATCAGTTCAATAGTGCAGTTGAAAGAATGTTTAACCTTCAGAGAGATTAAGGATTTGTCCCTTAGACCCTCTCAGCTAGACAATGGGGCTTTTAAGAATCTTAAGGGCTTGCCTTGTTGACTTTCTCAGCTAGATAGTAAAGTTTTTAAGAATCTTCAGATAGTGCTTCATAGGCTCATTCAGCTAGAAAAAAGGAATTTCAAATATCTTAAAGGTATTATCCCTATAGCATTCTGATTTTAAGTCCAAAGTAGAGAGGGGTATGTTTTTAAAAATCTATCATAAAATATTTTATAGGTACATAGAAAATCCAAAGATTTTAATGGAAATTTTAAGAGCTTGGACTAAAAGGGACAGAGGTAGTTCAAAATGGAAAAGGACCTCAGTGTTATTAATATCATATGAATAGGACACAGCTGAGAAAATTACTTAGCAGCAACACATTCCACTTCTTATGGAAAAGTAAGGATGACAGGAGGCAGAACCATAAAGAACCATCCTCAGGGAGCAGAGATGGTCTCTAATCAAGAAACATTCTCTATCCCTGGAGACGGAGGAAATGGTGACATGTCTTGCTAGATTTCAGAATTGCTATGGGCCAGTAACTGCTATGTGCCTTAGGTTTTACACTGTTAGAGTGAAGGTTTTTACCATGTGCTTTCCTCATTGTTGTATATTAGGTGTGTATGGGGCAGATAATGATTGTGTTGGTGTTTCAATTTTTAGTTCACAGGTGCTCCTGAGAAGCTTGAGGAGTCTACCTCATCTACATTTGTTTCTGGTAGAGGTGACAAGAGTTTTGGCTATGAGCTGATGCAATAAGGGAATGGGAATTTGTGGCAGTATTGGGAGGTGTTAAGTGTACTTTGTACATGAATTGTTACAGCCAGAAGGTAGAATCTGGAGTGTCTTTCCAAATCCTTCCTCATGGCCTGGCCATGAAATTGGTAAAATTACTGTTTTGAGACCTACAAGCCAGGCTTTATGAGGATTGATAGTATGACAGATATATAAGATGAGCCACTCAGATCCTACTTTAGAGAAGAACTTGCTATTCATCAGTGAGGAATAAAGACAGCAGACAGACATCAAATGCAGTTCCTTCAGCATCTATCTCAGCTATAGAGACCTGCTTCACCTGAGGTCATGCCTTTCCTTGGAGACTAAACAAAGAGAGGGTATAAAGGTCTGGACATTTTGCCCTGATGTGCTACAGATTTGCAGGTTAACCAGTTGCATCACAGTTGGATTTTTTCCTTTGCCTAATCCTGCTACTTCCACATTTCCCCCCTCAGGACCAATAACAAACATCCTGTACCCCCAAATTCTCAGAATCTTCTTCTGGAGGGTTCAACCTATGACATGTGGGTTGTACTACCTACCCCTTAAAATCCAGTAGCCATGTTGTAAGAAGCCATATCTATATGGAAAGGCCAGATGGAGAATATTCTAGTGCATGAATCCAGCTGAGTGTCTTGTTAATAGCCATTACCAACCGGAAACTATGTGAATGAGCCATCTTAAAACTTTCCAGCCCAGTTGAACTTCCAGATGATTTTAGCCCTTCCTGACATCATGTGGATTAGAAGAACCACCCAGTAAAACCATGGAAATATGAACAATAGTAAAATAGTTTTTTTAAACCACTAAGTTTTGGGGTGGTGTGTAATGCAGCAATAATGCATTGAAACATTTCCCAGCTCTGTCTTTGCTAGATACAAGTTGTGCTTCCCTATTGAGGGCTACATTTCCCTGTCAAATTTCCCCTGCAGCTCCATTCTCTGGATTCTGGAATCTGTGGTAACACCTCTATCTTGCTATCCCCAGATTATTGTGCATCTATTGTGAAAGTCCGTATAAAGTCACTATAAAAAGGGAAAATATCTCCCAAATTTTATAAAATCAAGCAGATATGATTTCTAAATATAGGAGGTTTAGGGGCACCTGGATGGCTCAGTCGGTAGAGCATGCAACTCTTGATCTTGGGGTTGTGAGTTTGAGCCCCACATTCGGTGTAAAGATTACTTTAAAAAATTGAAAAATAGGGGTGCCTCAGTGACTCAGTCTGTTAAGTGTCCAACTCTTGGTTTCAGCTCAGGTCATGATCTCAGGGTCGTGGGATTGAACTGCCATCAGGCTCCCTGCTCAGCGCGGAGTCTACTTGAGATTCTATCCCTCTCCCTTTGCCCCTCTCCCTGCTTGTGCCTGCATATGCTCTCTCTCTCTAAAATAAATAAATAAAATCTTTAAAAATATTAATTAATAAATAAATATAGGAGTTTTAAGTAGAAATCCTCTAACATAGCTCTTTTTCCTTCCTTCTTTGAAAATTATCTTATCTCTGAAAAGAGGTACTTTGGCTTACCCCTGCTTATAAACAATTGGCAAGAGATAAGGTCTGTTAATCTCATTTTCTTTCCATAAAAGGAAAAACATATGTTAAATGTCTGTATCAAAAGGTCTTAGTCCTTAAGTAGGACATGTTCCTAGGGTTCTGCCATAACCAGTAGTGTTTGACAGCCTGATATACTTTGAATAGGCTTTGAAAAATGTGGCCTTAAACAAAAGCAAATAATGTTTAATGGTGACTTTTTAGGAACTTGTTAGGTGGATAAGTTTGGAGAAAGAAAGCTTTTTAAAGATTTTCAATATATTTTTATTTATCTATTTATTTATTATTTTTTAAGTAAACTCAAGGGCTCGAACTCATGACCCTGAGATCACGAGTCACATGCTGCACTGACTGAGCCAGCCAGGGAACCCTCAATATATTTTTAAATAGTTCCATAAAATAAACAAAAATTTTTCTATCTTATATTTAGTCTCCTACCCTTTATTAACAAGCTAAAATCAAATTGGTCTCCTATTTGTTACACTAAGCTGAATATCAGGAGTTTGGTAAATAAATTGCTTCTTAAGTAACTACTATCAATGGAAGATTATTATATTTGTGCCATTTAATGCTAGGTATTTTGTAAACTTTTCGAGTATTTTTGGTAATATTTGACTCATTTTTTTTTTAAGATTTTATTTATTTATTTGACAGAGAGAGACACAGCAAGAGAGGGAACACAAGCAGGGGGAGTGGAAGAGGGAGAAGCAGGCTTCCTGCAGAGCAGGGAGCCCGATGTGGGGCTCAATCCCAGGACCCTGGGATCGACCTGAGCGGAAGGCAGACGCTTAATGACTGAGCCACCCAGGCGCCCCTGACTCAGATTTTTTATTTTTTTATTTTTTGTGTGTTTTTTTTTTTAAGATTTATTTATTTATTTGAGAGAGCGAGAATGAGAGAGAGAGAGAGTACATGAGATGGGGGAGGGTTAGAGGGAGAAGCAGGCTCCTCGCCAAGCAGGGAGCCCGATGCGGGACTCGATCCAGGGACTCCAGGATCATGACCTGAGCCGAAGGCAGTCGCTCAACCAACTGAGCCACCCAGGTGCCCCAGATTTTTTAAATTAATTTTAAATTAAATTTTTTAAATTTAAATTAACCCTTTATCCGAGTTTGCCCAGACAGACTCAGTTTATGCCCATTGTCTCATCACTACTATTATCATTATTATTGTTCTTTCTTATTCACAAAACTGTACGTTGGATGATAAACTACCCGGTTACCTTATCTCAAGTGGTAGTTATTTCTAAGACAAAAATATGCATACTTATACCAGAAAAATAATATTAAATATTTTAAAGGCTGTTTTGTTGTTGTTTTTTCCAAATAACAGGGTCAGAGTATCTTTAAATTAATTTGAAATCTTTAAAAAGGTTAACATGAATTTTAAAAAGAATCTATGTAATTTTAGACTGAACTGGTTGAAAATGTACTTTTTCAAGTTGAGATAAGCTTAATAGTAAAATTATGTTCCATAAATTGACTTTTATAATTTTTGTCTATGGAATATTTTCCTAGTACTTGAAGAAGACAAATGAGGTTTGAAACCACAAAGTAAATTAAGGGTTTTCTTGATCAGCAGTTACATAAATTAGAGGGAATGTCAGTTTTATATTAATATTTAATAATAAGTTGATTAAACTTTGATTGAAAGCCTATTTGTTTACATATTATGTAAATTGATTTTGAAATAAAGTTTATAGATTTAGATGATGTTTACATTATTTCAGTTTCTAAGTTTACATGTGCCACATAAATTTTGGTTCTATATGACAGCCCCTAAATAAGTTTAAATTTGGGAAAAAATAGCAAAATAGTAGAATGAGAGATTAGGAAGTTTTTCAGAATTAAAGTTTAATCTTTTTTATTCCATCAGCTTCATTCTTTTGTAATATAAAATGAAAGAGATCATATTTACTGATGTGAACAAAAATCCCTGTGATGGTTGTTGTCTCTTTTGGAATCATGTTTCTCAGCATTACCCTTACTCAGATCTATCTTTGATCTTCGCTTTTTGAGTCTTCTCCATATGAACTGTACCACTCAGTCTTCTTTACCCTGAATATGAGATATGGGACTGGTATCCAAAATATACAAATAATTCTTAAAGCTCAAACAAAAGAAAACAAATAACTAATTTTAAAAATGGGCACTACATCAAAAACTAATGATATACTGTATGGTGACTAACATAACATAATAATAAAAAAAAGAAAACAATATAACAAATAACCATGCTGGGGTGGTGGGGGTGGGCAAAAGATTTGGACACCTCACCAAAGAACATATATGATGGCAAATAAGCATATGAAAAGATGCTCCATTTCATATGCTATCAGAGTAATGCAAATTAAAACAACAATGAGATACCAGTACACCTATTAGAATGGTCAAAATCCAAAGCACTGACAGCACTAAATACTGTGAAGATGGAGCAACAGGAACTCTCATTCATTGCTGGTGGAAATGTAAAATGGTACCCACTTTCAAAGACATATTGGCAGTTTTTTTTTTTTTTTTAACAAAGCTAAATATAGTCTTGCTACATATAACAGTTACATTCCTAGGTATTTACCCAACTGATTTGAAAACTTACATCCACAAAAATCTTCAAGTGTTTTTAGTAGGTTTACTCATAATTATAAAAAACTGGAAGTGACAAAGTTATCCTTCAACAGGTGAATGATAAACAAATTGTGGTACATCCGTACAATGGAATATTATTTGGTGGTAAGGGAAATGAGCTATCAACCCAGGTAAAGACATGAGGCATCCTTAAATGCATATTGCTAAGTGAAAGAAGATAGTCTGAAAGGTTATACATATTAGGATTCCAATTATACAACATTATTAAAATGGCATATAAAGATTAAAACTATACAGACAATTTAAAAAATCTAGTGGTTACTGGAGGTTTGGGAGGAGGGGGAGAAGGTTCTAATAAGTGAAAAATAGATTTTTATTTGAGGTACTGAAATTATCCTGTGTGATACTGTAATGGTGAATACATAATAGTAACATCTGTCAAAAACCTATAGAATTTTATCACACAGAGTGGCCTTCATGTATGCAAATATTTTAAAAATTATCTAGAAGGTTGGAGAATCCCAACTTGGAATACAGTCTATGATGAAAGAATCTGACTGTATTACAAGTGTATTAAAAAAAAGAAAAACTTCACAAAGAAGGAGGTAGGGAGGAAAGGTGCTAAAGTAAATAGCTGGAAATGAGTGGAGCCTGTAATGTTTAAGGCAAAAAACTGTCATTTTAGCTGTTTTCCATGAAGGTATGAATTAACAATGCTGATAAAGCTATAATATATATACACAAATTGAACAACTTAATAAATGAATAGAAGATGGTGGAAGCCAGGTTTCTCACTGTTAAGTGGAGGTTAGAAATAAGCAAGGGAAAGAGTTAGAATGATCCATGTGGTAAAAGATCAGAGCCAGAAACATCAGGATGAACTCATGTTTAGCTTAATATAGATATAAATGGTTACATGCAGAAATATTTATAGAGGGGCGCTGGGTGGCTCAGTCGTTAAGCGTCTGCCTTCGGCTCAGGTCATGATCCCAGGGTCCTGGGATCAAGCCCCACATCAGGCTCCCTGCTCAGCGGGAAGCCTGCTTCTCCCTCTCCCACTCCCTCTGCTTATGTTCCCTCTTCCGCTGTGTTTCTCTCTGTCAAGTAAATGGATAAAATCTTAAAAAAAAAAAAGAAATATTTATAGATATGTGTATATACACAGGTTAGTATATACAATTATATGTTCTTGATCTGTCAATTGAGAGGTACTAGAAACAATGACGCCCCAGTAACAACAAGGATACTTAGCGCCCAGACTTTGGTTTCAAATACTATCTCCAATAAGAGGAACCAGGGCTTCTTGGATAAATGATTGATTCCAGGACTGGATCAGGAATTATTTAAGATGAGTCTGGAGCATTATGTAGTACTAGGAAGTAAGGAAGTGTTCCTCCAAAATTCATATATTGAAATCTAATCCTCAATGTGATGGTATTTAGAGGCAGGGCCTTTGGGAGTTTATTAGGACATGAGGGTGAAGCCCTCATAAATGGGATTAGTGCACTTGTAAAAAGAGGCAAGAGAGGCAGGAGCTCACTTGATCTCTCTCTGCCATGTGAGAACACAATGATAAGTTGGCAGTCTATAACCCAGAAGAGGTTCCTCACCAGAACCCAACAGTGCTGGTAAGCTGATCTTAGACTTCCAGCCTCGAGAATTGTGAGTAAAATATTTCTTTTATAAACTACCTAGCCTATGGTAGCCTTTATTGTAGCAGCCTGAACTAAGGGAGTGCTCAAAACAAAACTAACAAAACAAAAACCTACACTGATGAGGTATGTTGAAAGGATAAAAGAGGCAACTGAAAGAATTGCAAATGGCCAAAACTCGAAAAGTTTGAGCAATAAAATAAATATAGGATTAGATTATAATCCAAAATATAAGATAAATTCCCATGGGTCCATGATGATATAAATGATTGGATAAATAAATAAATAAATAAGTAAATAAATAAATAAATAAATTTTGTAGAAGAATTATAAAGAACTTATGTAGATACCCTGCTTTCCTGGAAGGGGGACTATAAATCCCCACTCCTTATGTGGAGGATATGTATAGTGACTTTTTTCCTAAGAAGACAATATGGAAAGGGGGGATAATGAGATGAGAAAACCTGACAAATACTACCTCAGCCAAGTGATCAAGGTCAACATCAACATCAGTATTATGTTATAAATCAAGTTCATAGTAAGTGCCCTTGATATGATGTAATAAAATGGCAGTTTACCTCTACGGTTTTCCTTGCTAAAACCCATAACCCCAGTCTAGCTATGAGGGGAAAAAAAAAAACCCACAAATTACCTAACATGTATTCTTCAAATACATGTATACTGGATGGGATCTTGGAATAGAAAAAGAATATAAGGTAATAACTAAGGAAACTGGAATAAACTATGAACTTTAATTATAAGGGTTCAACATTGGTTCGTCACTTGTAACAAATGTATCATACAGATTTTTAAAAAAATTTTATTATGTTAGTCACCATACAATACATCATTAGTTTTTGATGTGGTGATCCACGATCCATTGTTTTCGTATAATACCCAGTGCTCCGTGCAGTAGTATCATACAGATGTTAATGAGGAAACTGCATGCAGGGTAAAAATAAACTCTGTATTATCATCTCAGCTTTTTTTTTTTACTGTAAATCTAAGACTGTTCTAAAAAAAGCCTCTATTTTGAAAAAAAGTAATGTAAAGTCTAACACATAGTAGGTGCAAGGTTAGGAAAGGAATACCTTCATACATTCAAGAATTGGGCTCTTGAGAATAGAATAAAATGTTACAGCTTAAAATAACCCAAAGGACCATCTTGTTCAACTTCTATATAAAGAAGGAAGATGAGAACAAGAAATGTTAAGTGACTTGCACAGTGTCATGGAGTAATGGAAAAGTAGGTGCTTTCCACAAACAGTATTGCTCAGCTAATGAGACCCCACATTTTTGGAATATTTGTCTGTATATCTGTATAACAAACTATCCTTTCTAATTTGAGTAATTTTAACATATTGAAAGGGAAAAGTTGGGACCCATAGGCAATTCAGTTAGGGACCTTTAAGACAATCTGGTTGTACAACAGCAGATTTTAGAAAAGAAGACCCTCCCAATGTAAACTAATCATTAAATAATTGCAAACTGAAGGAGCTTTTAGGATGGAATTAAAAATATATGGAAGCATGATTTCAGATAATCCCTGAATGAGGAAAAAAAGGCATTGGAACAACACATATTCTACATGTTGCAATGTTCTGTTTAGACCTTGGAAAACTGTCATTTGGTGGAGTTACTATAGGACTCATTAGAAGAACTGAGAAAAAAAAAAACAAAGCTTTTCTCTGATAAGTACCTACAGTTAGTGAAAGGTTTTTCCTTCATAAATCCAAAGTTTGGAATGATTATGGACCAGGAGAAATTCCTAACACATGAATGAGTTTCCTCACCAATAAATTCATGGTTGAGCTAAGCCCAATCAGGGTTTACAGATGAGGGTATCTGTGGTCTTAAGGTGTTGTTATTTATTTAAATGTTTTATGTTACAAATCTTTATTAAGTTTTGGTCATTAAAATTATGTAGTCTTTTTAATAGTTTATAACAGGAAAAGATCAATTAAGTCTAGGAACTTTGGTCCATTTCATCACACCTTTTCCATCCAGGTTAGAAATAGGTCTAAATGTTAAAAAAAGTATCTTCCTAAGTAGATGTCACTTTTCAAACAATGATAAAAATAAAAATTGCAAAGGAACTAACCAATTTTCACCATGCTTGTCTAATAAATTGACCCTCTTATGCAACATGAATAGAATTGATGCATGGGTCATCAGTATCTTGTAGAAATATAATTGGTAGGGATGGTAAATTCTAGTTACCCCATATTTTTCTGATAGCTGACATATGCTTACACAGATGATGGCAGTTATTAAATATTGCATGCAGATTCATATATATGATAGAGCAATGTTAGAGATTATTTGGGAATAGAAGAATGCTTTAAAAAGAAGATCAACAATTCAAAACGTGCTGTTGAAGCAAAGGTTCAACAAATTTAGAACTAGGTCATAAGTCTAAATGTCTAACAAAAGAAACACATGTCAATTCATGTTTTCAAACTAAGAATTTTTTAAAGTTCTCTCATGTAGAAGTTACTTTTACTCTCCAATTTTGATCATTCAAACTATTTATTTGTACTCTGAATGCACCTATAAGCTAAACATGTATTACAGTTTACATAGCTTAATTATTAAAGTAACTTTACATAGCTTATAATGTTTTTAAGGAATGAAAGCCAAAAGACTGTGAAGCCATATTTATAACATACCATTACACTTCTGTCACATAGATGGTCATCCAGATAAGCAACATACAAACAAAATTGTCTTTTATAGACGGAAAGAACTCAATATATAGGAAATCAAAATGCTTTCCAGTTGGTTATCAAGGAAATTTCCTTCATCTTCTGCTTTTTATACTATTAGGTAAATCTTTGTATAAATGCTATCTTTTCTAGATGCTTTTCACAACTAATTCAAAATCTCCTTGTCAAACTATTTATTCTGTAACAATAAAAATTTTCAAATACATTAACTGTACACAGAAAAAAAAAATCTAGAAATACTGATCTGCTGTCCTGCCACCTTGCATTGTGAAGATAAGCAGTTTTCTGCTAAGACTGCTAGTGCCCAGCTCGCAGAAGGCACAGCTGCCTTCAAGGTGCTGCAGGCGGTCGAGGGTTTCTGGGTGACCTTTTGGTTAAAGGTGTACAGCTGAGAAGTGGCCACGTCTGGCCCCCCAATATCAATTACGAGGGTGGCTACTTCAAGACCTGCCTCAAGTTCCCTATCGACTGCCTTTTCTCTCCTTCGACCTTTTGGTTCCTGACCAAGATGCGGCATCCCGACATCTATGTGACGGGGCATGTTTGCACCTCCATCCTCCACCGTCGGCCCCCAGAACGGGGAGCCACCTTCAGGGCGGTGGAACCCCACCCAGAACGTCAGGATTGTCCTCCTAAGGGTCATTTCCCTCTTCATCGAGCCCAGCACCTTGCTATCAGCCATCGTGGATGCCTCGGTAGTGTACAGGAAGTAGAAAGAGCAAAGACAAGGACCCGGATTACACAGACCCGGAAGCAAGTCCGGCGACCGAGGTAGATGCAGAGCCAGACTGCGCAAAGCTGCCTACTGTGCTGGCCAAGTACGTCATGAACGCCGAGGCCCCCACATCCCATGAGGGCTTGGAGGAGTATATGAGGACCGCGAGACCCAAGCCAGGGCCAACTCCAGCTGCAAGGAATCCTGACACTGCGGCCCCCGCCGAATAACCTTGCCAGTTTTACCACCCCAGGCCTAGTGTGTGGGCTTTGGGGGCACCCCCTGCTGTGGAGACTACCTCACCGAAGGTTTGTACTGCCCCTCTCCTTGGGTTGTTTGTTTTAGCTCCCACTTTTCCTTTTCCATATTGGTTCTGGGTTTTCCTCTGCTTTGAGGGGAGGGGCCATCCACTGTTTGGTCCCTCGGAGTCCTACTTGTGTTGGGTGCCTGCGTCGGGCCTGCCCAGGCGGGTGGGTCTATGGGCGAACTGCGACGGCCCGAAGACCCAGACCCTGGTTCTGTCTGCAGCTCGGGCTGGCAGGAGCCGGAAACTTTGGGTTCCCAGCTCGTGAGTGGACGGATTAATTTGTGGTCATCCTTTCTGTGGTTTGTTTGGAATCTAAATAAAATGACTTTATGAGGAAAAACATAAAGGTCACCTCTACCAGTGGAACTTTGGAGAATAGCTCAATGGGAGGTCATGGCCTGTAGTTTCAAATGTATATGGCCAGGGTCAAGGAAATTATACTTTATTTACCAATATTCTTAATTTGTCTTGTTGATTAGACCACAGTCTACTAAATTAGAGGAATTGTCAGTGTTGTTGCTTAGTTATAATGGATTTTCATTTTTAGTAATTCCTCAAGTAGAAAAGCAAAACTTTTACTTTGTTGTTGTTGGTATTTTTCTTATTAAAGCAAAGGGACTGTCAGTGTCTCTTCTTGAACTCTGATTATTTTACATTATTTTCCCTTTACCCATTTTGTTTTGATTTTTCTCTACTTAACTGCCTTTTCTCATTCCAAAGTTAGCTCTTTTAAACTTGAATATCTTCTTCTGAAATTCTTTCTGGCAATCTGCCAATGTTTTCAGCACTGATACCTGTCAGCTTTCAGGATTGTTCAGCCTTTTGGGTTGTTTCTCTTTGAATTCATTTTTCCTTCCCCTTCTAATAGTTCTGTATTATAAATTTCAGCTTGATTTTTACTGTGGAAGGAGCCATATTCCCTACCTAGAAGATAAATTAGAGAATTCCTTCATCCCGGAGAAGCCAGAAAGATCAAAGTATGGTCACAGGAGTTTGATCATCACCTGAACTTGGGGGCAAACTGAGCAGAAAGGAGCTTCCTGGTTCCATTAAATTTTATTCTTGCGCATTCAGTGAATCAAGAAGATGATTTTAAATTTATTCAACGAGGCTTTTTATTATTTGCAAAACCTCCAATTTAAAGTATTGATTAAAGGTTCTCTTAATTTACCCACAAACCACAAGATAGAATTTTGCAGTAGCAGTAGCAACAATGGGAACTCAGAAATTCCCAGATTGTTTTGATGATAAGGTCCAAGCACTTGGCATGTGGTCCATTCCTTCTAGACCCCCAGGACTATGTTATACTTACTGAGTATTTTTATATAATTCCCAGAAATAGCTAAGGTAGGATGTACTGTCATAAAGTCCTAGCATGTGTAATATCCAGTTTATTCTTTGCCATTGTTTCATGGGATCTAAATCAGTTATTATATCCTTTATAATTTATTATGGTGTTAAAGAACACAGTTCCATTAGATAATATATTTTTTATGTCTGAAGAACATTTTCTCTTGTTGAATACTTAAAGGCAGCATGACATGGTGCAAAAGCTACTGGACCAAGTATTAAGGGGTTGGGGTTCTTAGCCCTGTTATGTTTTGGCTCATTTGCTTTTACCATACTTTTGTGTTATTTAGGCTGCTTTTGTTGTAAGAATAGAAACCCATCCTAGCTTATATAGGCAGAAAATAATTTCTAGGGAGGGAGATATAAGGATATCTTACTTAAAAGAAAGTCTGAAAAATCTAAACTGTAAGAATCAGGGCAGCTTTTTGAATTACAGTAGTAACAACAAATAGACTGTTTCATCAGGTGTTACTGATGATCATCTTTATTCCTTCCTACCCACTCCCACTCTCACAAATTTCAGAGAAGATCTGTCTTATTAGTTTAAACTGAAGAATATGGAAGAAAACAGATCCTCTTGATTATTCTAACCAGATTATATCTGATGGGAAAAGAGCATTTCTCTAGAAGCAAAATTCAGGTGTTGTTAATGGAGGAAGAAAAAAGATGTTGACAAAATAACAAAATCCAAAAGAATGTAGCAAAATAACAAATTGTTTATTCAATCTTTTTTTTTTTTTTTTTTTTTTTTTTTTTTTTTTTTTTTTTTTTAATTTTGTAAATTATTTTATTGTCCCCAAATAGAAATGCCCTGTTGATTGCACCTCATTCTTTTTAGTTGTACAGACAGTTATTGCTTTGATCATTGTCAGGAGCGTCATTTTATAATAAAATGGAAATGCTGAAGGTTTACAAAAATGATTTACATCTTAGTGGTTTGCATTAAGCAAAACATGCCACTTGCTAAACAACCACATTTATGCTCTTTCACACATCACCCACTTATCATTCAGGCAAAATACAGTACACAGAACAACAGCAGGTCTCTATCCAAATGACAATTCTATCAAAGCTATTGAGCTATTATTCAGGAAATTTTATATCATTCTTTTTTTCCCACCATTTCAATTTTTTTTCTAGGATAAAATGAATACTAACAGGTAAACATATGAAATTTGCCTCAAAGCTATCATCATGTCCAGATGTAAGAGAATACTATTATTTGATGATTCCTTATTACTTGGATTGTAACATATCTGGCAAAGCTTGAAAACCTCGACTGTATTTTTTCTCTGTGACTCTACATTCTGTATATTTCTATGCCAGGGTGAAATGCATGACTGCTTATCTTTTTTTTTTTTTTTTTTTTTTTTTTTTTTT